>NW_021821064.1:0-112039 GCF_901001135.1 Rhinatrema bivittatum | reverse complement strand
ACTTTTCTGAGCTTTCTAATAATATTCTCTATTTTATCCAGACATCTTAACACGTGTCTTTAAAATGCCCAAAGTTTGTTCTATGACTGACCTGTTGCGTTGTGGGGACCTATAGTAACAGCCAAACCTTTAGTGGGTAGCCTCAATCACCTGTGCAGTCAAGAGAAAGAGGAGCATAGTACAGCAGCTATTCCTTTAGGAGACCAGCAAGGTTAAAAACAGCAACAGAAAGGAGATCCCTCAGTATTATGTCTGTTAGTCTCAAGGATCGTATGTCTTTATATGTGCAGTAGGTGTAATACTGCAGGAAACTACTTCTTAGATTAGAGGTGACTTTGCTCCAGACCAAAACAATGCACTAGGTAACTGCATAGTTGTGTACAAGGGAAACAATAGCCCTGGGAGTAAGTGCAAAGGAGCATGGTTCTCAGGATCACATCCCAAACTATTAAAGATAAGTGATGCCATAACTTTGGAAGAAAGAAATGTAAGAAGTAGTGACTTACCTAGAAGCCAAGCCTTTGCATTCTGGCTGCTTTCAAACTCCTCTTAAGAACATAAGAACATAAGAAAATGCCATACTGGGTCAGACCAAGGGTCCATCAAGCCCAGCATCCTGTTTCCAACAGTGGCCAATCCTCTGCCATTCCTGACTTTGAGGGAATGTATGCATCATGGCAGGAACCAGGATATTTGACTACAACATCTGTGATAATCCCCCTAGCATTATGCAGTATGCACTACCTGCATATTCATGGGGTGGAACCTATTCATATTTCTTATTCCACTTTCATATTGCATTTCTGGTCTTAATGCAATCTAACTATAGCACCAAGTACTGAGGGGAAAATCCGCAATGTTGTACAAGTTCATCATAGTTTCCTCTCGCTTTGGTCTTATGTGAGAAAATAAAATGTAGTTCTTCATTCTTTGACAAAGAGCTATAATAAACTGGAGTATATAATGAGAAGTGGCAAACTGTGTTATACCAATAGTGTCCCTACAGTTCTTTGGAAACTTCCTGTGGCTAGGAAGGCCAAGGCAGTGATGACTTTCATATTATACTTTCCAGATCCCCTTTGACCAAGTCACTCAGATCGAAACTAATTTGCTTTTTAAAGCAGTACCTTGTGAAGACTTGCTCTTCAGAGAGGTCTAAACATTAATTCTGTGTCTGTACACACTTTGTGGCCAGAATCTCCCTGATCTCTCAGCTGCTAAGCTCATCTCCTTTGATTCAGTCTGCACCATTGTCACCATATTGGGAGCATGCCGCATCTTTGAAAGCCTCCAAGCAGCTGTAATGTGGTCATGGTAGTGTAAAATGCTATCCAGAAAAAGATATTCTAGCATTTTGAAATGCTTGCCTGCAGACGTCTAAATAGCAGGTCTAAGTTTAGCCAGATACATGTAATGAGTTATGCACCTCAGAGAAACTAAAAATGTGACTTATCTGGCTAAGTTTTGACCACATCCATAACACCCTTTTTATCCAGTAAATGGCACCATTCTTCTACTATATTCAGATAAGCCACTGCCACTAAAAATCCTTTGTAGTCAGATAAGTCCTATTTAGCCAGCTAACTGACTTTTTTTTATTGGATAACTGGCACCTAAGGTTTTGAATATCTACCTCAATGTCTTTGTAGCAGCTATGATACAGCTGAAGTTCTGCAGAGTCTTTGCTGGTAATACTAGAGTGCATCCTACACATTCTTCTTGCACCGCTGGTCCTTGGTCCCGTGTCTGGCCTCAGCACAAACAGGCGTAACTACCAATGACTTTTGTTTTTTAATTCACTGCCCTCCAAGCCAGGATTTTGAGAGGTTCACAATCTAAAATCAATCCAATAGGGAAGGCATATTCACGAATCACAGACCAGGATCAGATTGTTTCTGGTTTGGGTTGATGCACAAATATCATCGAGGTGACCAGTTAGTTGTTCTTATGGAGGTCCATATTCAAAAGGTTTGTCTGGCTTAGCTGGACAAACAGCAGGATTTATTTTATTATATATTTCATTCAATTTGTAACTTGCTAGATCAATCAAAACAGCAGTAAAAAGTAAAACATTTAACAGTAAACTAAGGCGAAAGAAGAGGAAGAAAGAATAGTAATGGCTTGAGATGTAAGACGCCAACATTAAGACAGCCACACATATTGCCTGAGCCCAGGCAAAGAAATTCTGAGTTATTAGTTTGGCTTAAAAATTTCTAGGATGCTGTTGGTACTACAAGGCACAGGCTACTTTGGGTCAATTTGCTTTCTCTAATTTTAATGGAGATTTTTCTAATGGGGATGATTTTAAAGAGAGAGCCAGAGTGGGGATGATTTGGAACGGGGAGGGATGTTTGAGAGAGCCAGAAATTAGGTGAGGGATGGGGAAAGGGAAGAAAGGGGTCAAAGGAGACAGCTGGAGACTGATGAGGGGAAGGAACCAAGTGACGGGGCCAATTGAGGGGAGAGTTGGGGATATGAAGAGTTGGAACAGGGAAAACTGAAGAGAAAGATGGGGGAGGAGGAAGCTTTAGAAATGATAAATAGTAGTACTAGTAGCCACAGAGCAAACTAGAATACTAAAAAAGGACCTCTTGGAATTATAGACAAATAACTGAGTCCTTCTAATAGCCACTTGCCTGGCCCCTCCTTTTCCTCCCCTTCCCCCCAGCTACAAGTTCAACCAAGAACTACTAATGATCCCCAATCCATCCCCCGCAGAGATGAGAATCTGAGCCTTTCCAGAAACTCAATTTCTGTTTCACCACACAACCTGAAATATTTTATTGCGAGGAGCAGATTATCTAACTATACAACTTAATGTGGGATATTTAATTGCAGACATAGGAAATGCAAAGTCTATACCACATTAAAACTACTGACACAATTCCCATGCCACACAAAAAGCAAGAATATAAAATTCAGGAGTCATTTGCCTATGACTCCTCCAATGTGGTCTGTCTAATTATGTGTTAATTACCCACATTGTCATTTTTATGTGGGCAAAACTGGATAAATATTCAGATAAACTAAAAAACATACAATATGCCCATCTGTAGCATCAGAAATAAATCCCTAGATGGTTCTATGAGAGAACATTACTTTGGACCAGGTCAAAATGTATACCGCATGAAAGTTGTAATGGGCATACACTGATTTATCACCTGTACTTCCTTATTCTCAGACAAGGGATTGTGAGAAGAATTGTGCATTGCTGTCTTCAGTGAGATGGGTGATTGAGTGGAAGAGCAAAAATTACAGATCAATCTCTTCTGCCTCTAAAATTGTACGTAGAAAATAGCATTTAGCAATTTTAATAGGAGAGCAAACAAGTGTGAAGCAATGCCATTTGTTAATAATTACATATAACATTAAAACAAAAATAATTATGTATAAAGTAAATAATTTTATACTTTTAAAAATCACATTTCAGTAAGTAAACTGAAAATATATTTTCTAAGTTTTCCTCTCATATTACTGTTTTCAGTCCCTTCTCTTTTTTCCATCATGTCTGTCTTCTTTTGATTTCATTTTCTGGTTCCTTTTTTTGTATTTTACCTTTCCACACACAGTATGTTCTCCATCCCAGCTGAGCATGCCCTTTACACGACTTGGGAAGAGGTCTTTTGGGGAACGGAGTTGGGGTGGAACTGGAAATTACAGTTTAAAAAATGCTGCATATTTCTGGTCCAAAAGTATGTGCGTACCTTTCCAATCCAAGAAAACACATAGAGGTAGATCTTAAATAAGTATGCCGGATTTTATAAGATACGCGCTTAGCTGTGCGTATCTTATAAAATCCGGGGTCGGCGCGCGCAAGGCTGTGCAAAATCGGCAGCCTGGCGCGCCGAGCCGCACAGCCTGCCTCCGTTCCCTCCGAGGCCGCTCCGAAATCAGAGCGGCCTCGGAGGGAACTTTCTTTCGCGTCCCCCCACCTTCCCCTCCCTTCCCCTATCTACCCCACCCCCAGCCCTACTTAAATCCCCCCTACCTTTTGTTGTGCAAGTTACGCCTGCTTGACCCGCCCCCTCCCGCCCCTTTTACGAAGCCCTGGGACTTACGCACATCCTGGGGCTTTGCGCGGCCGGCGGCCTATGCAAAATAGGCACGCCGGCACGCAAGTGTCCTGCGCGTGTAAATCCGGCAGGATTTACGCACGCAGGGCTTTTAAAATCTAGCCCATACTTTTCTACCCATTTTATAAACAATGTGCTATATTTTACACACAAAATAATTTTCAAAGGTCCGCATGTGAAAATACCGATGGTTACGCGTGTGACTGGGCCCTGCACGCATTTTCTAAATGGCCCGGCCACGAGTGTAACCATCGATAAGCGCACAAGTGCCGGGCCTCTCATAAAGGGGGATCGGGGTGGGCAGGGTCTGGGTGGGGAGGGGCGGGTCAGGGGACGAGCTGGGTCAGCACCATTCGATGCTGTCCCGGGGAAGTACGTGCCAGCAGCCGCTGGTGCACAGCATCTACTGCTGCTCCAGAGAAGCGGCAAGGTAAAAAATAAAAAATTGAAAGACTTAGGTAGAGTTTAGGGATTGGGGAGGAGAGGGGAAGAGGTAGGAAGGGTAGGGTTAGGCAAAGGAAAGTTCCCTCCCAGTCCGCTCCTTAATTGGAGAAGACTGGGAGGGACTGGGAGAGACCCGATTCATCGCCACGCGTGGGCTTTAAAATTACACCCCCCCCCCACCCGATTGCGGAGGAGGCCATCCGCCCGCACATGAATGCGGATGTTAACATCCGCCGTGTATGTGCACGGATATTGTATTTTATAACACGCGCGTGTTACAAAATAGCCGCATCCATGTCAGCACACGGACGGGTGCGCGCTCCTTTGAAAATCGACTGTTTCTCTTACAAAATAGCAACTACCACATGTACTTCTGACCCCTGGCCTGCCCCTTTTTCCTCAGTAAAATGTGAACATACACATTCTGTCAATATTTATAAAACAGCACATGAACACATCCAGTACTTGCTACTTACGCACATGTATGCTATTTTAATGCACAGAACCTCTTTGAAAATTTACTCCAAGAAGGAAGTGCAACTTTGTGCAAGTTAATCTGTGCATGCACCAGGCCAATCCATGAATTTCCAAAGCATAAAGTTTGCTTTGAACATTCAGGATACAATCTGCATGTACAAGGCTTGCACTGGCCTTCCAATAATGTAAAATAGTACTTCTCTTGCAGGAAAAGTCAAAAGGGGATCAGGCTATCTCGGTACTGCATCCCTATGGGGAGGGCTGAATCAGGAAAAAGCCTCCCCCACAACAAATATCCAAAAAATACTTCTATAAGGTAAATTTGGATACATCTTCAGCCATCACTGACTCTCTCAGAAGGATCTGTCACCGGTCTTGCCCACCTAGGGAGTAGAGTGATACTCATGGGTCTTCAGTCCTCAGGATGAGAGCCCTTTTGCCCCAAAAGGGAATCCACCTCAAAATCTTTCTTTGTGTAATTAATATGAGAAGAACCTTCTGGCAGGGAGTGCTCGATGAGGTATCACTTCAAACTGAAGGCACAGGGTGAGGCTGGGAAGCCTCACCAGAGAGTAAAACAAAACATCCTCATGGTTTGGAGGCTCTCTAAAACTCACCACACTGAGGTATCCAACCACAGCCTTCCAGGTTGGGAGGGGCTGAGGGGTTGGATGTCTCATGATATAGAGTTCTCTACAAAGACCTAGTGACATCTAGTGGCCAACCCATAGAAGTGCCATTCTATGGAGGCAGTGCATGCACATTTATCTCTTGCATATTCATTGTGGATATCCTGAAAACCCAACTGGCTGGGGATCCTCCAGGACAGATTTAAGAACCACTGTTTTAGATGTTCCATCTGTGTATCATGCTAGGTTAGCAGAAACAAAGAGCAAGCTTTTTCAATTGCTGCTCCTATACTATGAAACTCGCTGTCCCAGGAGATGGTTGACACCATGTAGTAAGACCTTTAAAAGGCCTGTTAAAGACTGTCCTGTTCAGGCAAGCATTTTTATGAAGGATGGCCAGGGTTTTGGCATATGGTGTGGGAGGGTCCGCTTTGCTATTATGTTCTGTAAGATTATTTAGTGACCTTCTGCTTGGTTAATATTCTGAGGGGATGATTAAGAGTGCTGGTATGATGTGGTTTAGGTGTGTACAGGGCTGACATTGGTCTATGATATTACAGTTTTTTATATATATTTTATTATGCATGTTTTTATTTTACACCACTTAGAATATACCGTAAAAACATACATGATAAAATAAATATGCACCTTATAAAAAGGCAACATTATAAATATTAAACTGTTCTTGAGGAAGCAGAACAGGCAAGATTGCTATTATTTCTTATTTTTATTTAGCTCACACCTTTTCATTGGTAGTTCAAGGCAAGTTATAGTCAGGTACTTCCCTGTCCCCAAAGGACTCACAATCTACATTTATACCCGAGGCCACAGAGGGTGAAGTGAGTTGCCCAAGGTCATAAGGAGCAGCAGTGAGATTTGTATCCTGGTTACCCTGGTTTTTAGGCCACTGCTCGAACCATTAGATTACTTCTCCACTACTAAAGCAGTCTTCCTGGCGTGACTCTACAGGCATTGTATTTCAGAGGGCAGGTCTGTCCACAAACAGCAAAGCCTTCCAAAAATCTCTACTTCTATTTTCCAACTCTCCAAAAATCTCCTCTCCTGTGGCCCAGGGATTATCTCAAACTCCTTACTCTCTTTGTGTCACCTTCCCTCTAACTCTGAGTATGCTCACAGGGCACTTTATAACCCTGAACTACAATCCACATAAAGGTGGGGATAAAGCAAAGGGGGAATTCTAAAAATGTAAAACCCACTCCCATTATAATATCTATACTAGAAAAATCTAAGAAAACCCAGGAGAATCTTAGTGAAAGGCAAGGCCAGGTCACATGGATATAGGGGAGGATGTGAAGAAGGCAGGAGAGAGTACAAAGAAAATAGAAAGGAGGTTCTTGAAAAGGAGTTAGGAAAAAAGAGGAGCATGGAAAAGGGATAATGGGACCAAAATGATTAAAAAAAAAAAATGCCCAGACTACAATGATAAAAAAGCATTTTATTTCCAGCTTGGTGACTGGAATATGTCAGTTTTGGGATGTACCTCTCTGATATCTTTGTATTTTGCTGAGTATGAGGAAATGCATTTCTGTTTCTATTTTTCCAGTGCTATTGCATGTAGAGTTTGGCATCTTGGGGTTTCCAGTTCAATTTATGCCACATGTTTCTATTTTCTAATTTGTGGTCATGTATTCAGTATTTGCTAAGGATCTGTCTGTGTTCTGCATGTGCACTGCATTCTGCTAGTGTGTAAAGATTTAAACATTCAAACAAAATCTTAAGACGTGGCTCTTTACAAAAGCATATACCTAGAACCACTCAGCAAATTTCGCCCACCCTCTACACACCCCCAGCCCACCTTCAGGTAGTCTCAAAAAAATACAATGATATTGTACTGTTCCTTATGTCATACTGTTTTTTGTATCATGTTGTATTTGTATCATAATGTATATAACTGTTACTATCTGTTCTTATAACCCTTATTCATCCCCCCCTTGTACCATTGTTGCTAAGTTATTAATATTTGTTCGATGTAAAATGCCCTCCAGGCGTATGTTTTTGTTACACTGTAAACCTAGGTGATATCCCTGATGAACATCGGTATATAAAATTTCTAAAAATAAATAAAAAAAATGTGTGCCAAGTTACCTGAGAAAAGGGCATACCCTGTCATCTCAAAGGGCTTGGGCTCTAGATCTTTTGACTTTGTGACCTGTTAACAACAGAGGCTGGAGATTTTTGAGTATTGAAGTTTTTTGGCTTTCAGAATTCTGTGCATGTCATGTTTGGCTGGTCGCATTTGGCTGACTGCAACACTACATCTCTTCCCTCAGTGTGCTGGGTTTAGGCATGCAGGTACCACCACACTTTTTTAAAGGCAGAAAAGCCCAGCCGATGCCCATTATGACATCATGGAGCTAAGTATTTAAACCCGGTCGCAACCCCAGCAGGTTGCCTTCCCATCTTATCTCCTGTCTTTGCACTACATGTTGCTCAGCGTTCCTTAGCTTGTCAGCTTTGCCTTGTTGTCTTGTCCTCACCTTGGCCAGCCCTCTTGGAATTGATCTCCTCCTTTGACTTGAACCTGATATACTTGCCTGCCACCTGCCCCAATCCTTGCTTTGTTCCTGGTATCTCTTGTCTGCTGCCTGCCTTGACCTCAGCCTGTTCCTGGAAGCCTGCTTGCTCAGTCACCCTAGGGAATGACCTAAGTACTGCCGGCCACCAGAACCCAAGGGCTCAACCTGTGGGGGAGACGGCTGGTATAGGTGAAGCTCCAATCTGTCCCACTCCAGGGCGCATTCACCAGCTGTCAGCATAGGCCTCATAGGTTTGCCTACAAGGCTGTGTCAACTATGCCACAACACTAAGGGCTCACAGGCACCCTGCCCATCACAGTTTGCTATAGCCATGAGATCGGTGGACTCGGCCCAAGCTGTCACAATTTCTGGCCTGCGCTTCAATTGAAACAGCAGCAGGACCAGCTGAATGACATGTCAAAGCTCCTGCAAGACTTGGCTTCCCATCCAGCAACCTCTCTTGCTCTGTCACTTGACCCGGTGCTTCTTGCACGGCCTGCTACTGCCATGCTCCATCTGCCTCCACTGCCTTGGTATGATGATGACCCCAAAAAGTGATGAGGCTTTCTAAACCAATGCCAACTGCAGTTCAAGTTGCAAGCGGCTCTATTCCCCTTGGAGCGGGTGAAGATCACATACATCCTGTCCCTGTTGGGGGGTACTGCCCTGACCTGAGCTTCCCCTCCTTTCAGAGTGTGAGGACCCACTACTGGGGAACTTGAATAATTTCCTGCAAGAGTTCCAGCTAATATTTGATGAACCCAGCCAGACACCCTCCATGACAGCTGAACTACTCCAGATACAGCAGAGCTCTCAGACCAGAGGTGAATAAGCAGCCCACTTCTGAACATGGGGATCGGAACTCCAGTAAGGTGATGAGAGCTTGGTCACCATCCTAAGACAAGGCTTGTCAGAGCATATCAAGGATGAGCTAGCTGGCCGTGACCTGCCTGCTACCTTGGAGGGTCTGATCAGCTTGGCAATCTGCCTAGACCTCCGGATCCAGGAGTGAGCCCATGAGAGAGGTGTGACAACATCCCATCCGCTTTGTCACCAGTTTTCAACATTCTGTGGTTACCATACCATCTCCAGAACTCAGTATTCCCCTGGAGGAGCCCATGCAGGTGGATCATCTCAAGTTGTTGGCGGAGAGAAAGTAAAGGTGATAGCGGCTCAGCCTATGCCTGTATTGTGCCACCCAGGGGTACTTTGTGATTTGGAGCCCAGTTAAACTGGGAAATTTTAGAACCTAGGACTGGTAGAAGATGCCACTCTAGCTCACCCAAGCTCCTCTCCACAAATTCTGGTTCCAATTTGCCTTACCATCAGGAAGATTGTGCTTGATGCTTTGGCCTTCTCTCGGAGTGAAGAATTAGTAGCGCTAATTCTTCAAGAGGGGATTGAAGATAACCTGGATTAAATAACTAAATAATGAAATTAGTGGAACAGTTTTGCACAAGAGAAAGGAATGTGTTTTTGTTTTTAACAGGCTTTGCATGAGAGACGCAAACAGTTTGTGTGGAGCCAGCTCAAGGCCTAGTGTACCACGATAACGGTACTTTTACATCATTAGTTTAGGTAAAGGCTGAGTAATTCTGCACTCCAAATATGGGAGTTATCCAAAAAACAAAAGAGGGAAAAAAAAAGAAAAAACGCTGTCAGCCATACATGTATATAATGTATCTTGTTTCTTGTATAAGAAGAAGGAGAAAAGAGAAAGCAGGACAGATTAGGTACTTTGCTGTTAGATGCACTATGCTTCTAAGACAAATTAATTATATATTCATTTCTTGCATTTTACTAATAAAGATTATTCATTAAGATAAGAAGTTGTGAGTTATTACAGAAGGGCAGGCCTTCTGCCCCATCTTTTGAAATCCCGGAGTAATGGCAGCGCTCCGGTAATGAACAGGCTGGAGGTAATTTCAGCAAAGCCCTGGAGTGCCAGCATGATCTTCCAATTGATCTGTTGGACTCTGCGCTCACTATATCCTCAGTATACAGGGATCCCTTGCCTGGATGTATGTCAATGGCCACCACACCACTCACAATGCAGACTGGTTTTCTTCATAGTGATCAGATCAGCCTCCATGTCTTGCCCAAGGCTGTTAATTCTGTTATCCTGAATGTCCCTTGGCTCATGCAGCACCGATCCAGCATCGGTTGGGGAACCTTACAAATCACCCAGTGAGGGTCCGCTTACCATGAGCAACACCTTACTAAACCTGTTCTCCCACTCACCTGAGCAGTCACTCCAGTAGTGCCTGACCTGCCATATCAATACACTGCCCATGCTGACTTCTTTAGGAAGCAACAAGTGGAACCCTACCACCCCACCACTCCTATGACTATCTTATCGATTTTTCTACCAGCAAGATATACCTCAGGGGTAGGGTTTACCCTCTTTCCACACCCAAAACAGAAACATTGTTGAAATATTTATTTTATTTTATTTAAACATTTTTATATACCGGGATTAGTTGTGGACATCATGCCGGTTTACATCAAAACTGGTAAAGTATGGAAGTTACATTTTAACAAATACATTCAGGAGAACCTGGAAAGAGGGTTCATTCATCCGTCTTCCTCTCTAGCTGGCTTCTTCATTGTCAGGACGAAAGATGGCTCCCTCCATCCTTATACGATTATAGAGGGCTCAATGCAATTACCAAGAAGAACTGTCACCCTCTGCCTCTCATCACAAAACTCTTCAACTGACTCAAAGGAGCTCAGATATTCACTAATCTTGATCTCTGTGGTGCATATAATCTGATTTGCATCAGAGAGGGCAATAAATGAAAACAGCTTTTAACATCAGAGACAGGCATTATAAGTATCTCGTTATTCCATTCTGGTTATGCAGTGCCCCTGCTGTATTCCAGTTTATGGTCAATGAAATATCCCACGGCCTCCTCTATTCCCATGTGGTGGTCTACCTAGATAATATTCTTGTCTTTTCTAAATCTCTGGCTCAGCATCGCGAACATGTGAAGCAAATTCTCCAGAGAATCCAGGAATATCATCTCTATGCAAAATTGAAAAAATGTACCTTTGAGCAAAAGGAACTACAATTCCTAGGCTATTTTGTCTCCCAGCATGGCCTCCGGATAAACCCAGAGAAATTGAAAGCCATCTTGGACTAGCCTTGGTCTGTGAGCCTCAAGGCCTTGCAGCACTTCTCGGGTTTGCAAACTGTTAAAGACAGTTCATACATGGTTAATCTTTACTGGCTGCTTTTCTCACAGCCCTCACCAAGAAAAGTGATGATATCAAGAACTGGAATGACAGTGCTGTCCAGGTCTTTAATCATCTCAAGCAGAAGTTCACTCAAAACCCTGGTCTTTATCATCTGGACCTTTCCAAGCCATTCATGCTGGAGGTAGATGCTTCTACACTTGGGGTAGAGTCTATTCTCTTACAGCACAACAACCAAGGAACCCTCGTGACCAGCTTCTACTTCTCCAAAAATTTCACTCTGGTCGAAAGGAACTATACCATTGGAGACCACGAAGCGCTGACTGTGAAGCTAGGACTGGAAGAATGGTGGCATCTATTAGAAGGTTTCTGGTGACAATCTATACTGATAGCAAGAATCTGGAATACCTAGTACAAGCTCAGTGACTGAACCCTCAACAGGCCGGATGGTCCCTGTTCTTCAACTAGTTCAACTTTGAATTAAGATACCATCCAGCAGAGAAAAATCAAAGAGCTGATGTTCTCTCCAGATTCCCTGACATGGAGGATTCCCTGGAAGTCCCACAGCATATCATAAACCCAGCAAGGTTCATAATCATTGCTACTGTACCAGTTCCACCTGGGAGATGGTGGTTCTCCAGAAGCTTCGTGAAAAAGTATTGCACTGGGCTCAGGATTCTCACCTGGCCGGGCATCGTGGTATCATCAGAACCTTGGAGTTAGTCGCTTTCCACTATTGGAGGCCCCAGATGAAGGGCAATGTGAAATGGTACATGGCTTTCTGCCCCAAATGTGTTATACATAAGCACTCCCAAGCTTGATCCTGGGAGCTGTTACAGCAACTGCCAGCCCCTAGGTAACGTTGGACCTATTTGGCCTCTGACTTTGTCACAGACCTTCCCCTCTTTAATAGCAACATGGCAATCTGGGTGGTTGTGGATCATTTCTCTAAGATAGCCCATTTCATACTTCTTCCTGGACTCCCCTCTGCAAATTTATTTATTTATTTATTTATTTATTTATTTTTAAGGCTTTATTTTATATACCGACTTTCTTGATACAAATCAAATCAACTCGGTTGATTTGATTTGTATCAAATGAGTTGGCTAATCTCTTTGTCTAGCATATCTTCCAACTACATGGGCTACCGTCCCATATCCTTTCTGACCGAGCAGTACAGTTTAATGCCCGTATCTGTAGAAGCCTATGTAAGAAGTTTGGCATTACTCTAGACTTCATTTAAGCTTACCACTCCTAGAGCAGCAGGCAAACAGAGAGGGCTAATCAAACTCTCAAAGCCTTACTGAGGGCCTATGTAAATCAATGTCAGGATGACTGGGAATCTCTTCTCCCATGGGTAGAATTCTGCCGCAATAAACATGTGGGGAATTCAATGTGTTCCTACCCTTTTATGTGGTTTATGGCCAAAATCCCTGGATAATCTTGCCAGTTCCAACCTCCATTGCCTCAGCTGCCAATAAAAATGGGGCAGGACCTCCAAGAATTGTGGCAGAAGATGCATTGCCTCCTAGAACAAGTGGCAGAGCATTTTAAGAGTCAGGTGGATAAGAGACTGCTCTGGAATCCAACTCCAGCCTGAAAATTTGGTGTGACTCAGCACCAAGAATCTACACCTTAAGACATCCTCTCTCAAATTTGCTCCCAGGCTTGTGGGGACATTTTTCATTGTGCAGCAGGTGGGGCCTGTGGCTTATGAACTGAAATTGCCCCCCACTCTTTGGGTATTTAACATCTTCTATGATTTTTGTTAAAACTTGCCATCTTGTAATGGCCATCAAGACCTCCACTCAAACCCATAGAGGTTGCATAGCACAGAGCAGCATCTTTGGCTATGCTATGCTGAGCAACTTTCCAAAACTCCATTTACCACCAGGAAGCCTGTCTTACCCAACGTCTTCCAAATCATCTCCTCTAGCTCAGTGGGACTGAAACTCCTCCTACTGCTGAAGTCATCAAAGCACCAGACTAAAGTCAAGGATAGATGACGAAGGGCTGCAGAAGAAATAACATCATTTTCTTTGGCTGTGCTGTCCAACTTTCTGACACTCCATTTACCACCAGGGAGCCTGACTTAATGAATCATCTTTCTCCTGTAGCCCGATGGGACTGAAATTCCACCCACTGCTGAGGTCATCAAAGTGCCAGGCTAAAGTCGAGGGCAGATACTGAAGGCAACACTCTTTTGCGCGCTCCTTGTGCACTTCAAGTGGGCTTTGATTTTTGTGTTGTATTATCTGTAAATGAATGAAGGTGAGTAATGAATGAAGGTGAGTAATTGCTGTAGTCGGGGGTAGGAGGAGATATGGTGGTTTATTAAAATCTGTATGTGATAAATCCATTTGAACCCTAACGATTGCTAAGACTTGCCATCAATTACCCAGACCTTCTTTGAGTCATTTTTCTTTATTTCTGGTCGATGTCCAAGCCATAAGGAAAAAAATCCCTATTATCATTGATTTTATTAAAGAGAATGCTCTGGATGCCATATGTGTTACTTATGGCATCAAAGCAATACTGTTCTTTTAAATCAGTTACTATTAGATGACTATCAAATCTTGTATTTAAATCATTTGCTTAAACAGGATGAAGGACTCCTGATTATTATTAAAAAAAAAAAGGTTTGAAATGTCAGTTACTTTTTCTAGTTGTTCCTTGAATTTCAAAGTTTTAGTAGTGGCCAATGATGAGTGGGGAATTTAGTCTATTCTCCCCCCCCCCCCCCCCCCAGTATCCTTACTGGAGACCCCACAGCTATTGCTGATATTTCATCTTCTTTTAATGCTGATCTTAAGGAATTTTTATTATGGGGGATTTTAACATCCATGTGGATGATGTCTCACTTTTCGAAAGCTGTCAAATCTTCTTGGCTTCTATGGAAGCCATGTGTTGGAGTTTGCGTCGGCCTTGAGCTCGGGACGCTCAAGGCTTGGCAATCCTGTTGCGCTGATGATGAGACGGAGTGCAACTGAGGGCTCTCCAGCATGGAACAAGGAGAATGTGTGCCTTGTGGTGAAGACAGTCCAAGTCTGGGAATCAGAAACCTCGACTCCTCCATCAACCTGCATGCCCATGAGACCATCAGCGCAATGGTGGTTTCTGAATGGTCCTCTGACCGTTCCAAGCCCTTTCGGACCTGTCACAGGGTGTAGCAGAGGCTGCAGGCTGGACAGAGGAGGAGGCTGCAGGCTGGACAGAGTAGGAGCCCATAGGCACTGGAGCTTGGAATGAAGACTGGAACTTGGAGTGAAGACTGGTACTTGGGATGAAGACAGGAAACAAGAGGGATGAGTAAGACCCTAAGGCGTCCTACACAGCACGTGGGGCTGGTCACGGACCATACTGTCCCCTTCGCGCCCTACACAGCCGGATGGCTGGTCGCAGACCATGAGGAGATCGGGACAGGCTCAGGAAGTCTCATAGTGCAGGTTAGTGGAAATCCCTCGGATCCTCCGGAGTCGGGACTTGGGAAACGAGATAAAACCTTGGAGCTTGGAAACTCAGAGTAAAAGCAGGGAATCTCCGGAGGCATGGGTCCCACCGGACCTGGAGCATTAGAACCGGGAACATGACAGATCTTGGGACATCAGGACATCGAGGAACATCAGGACATCAAGGAACATCAGGACAGAGACCAGGAAGATAAAAGAAGATCCATGGAAGAAGGTCAAGATGCCAGGAAGGAGCTGAAAACAAGAAGTTCTTAGGAGGACTAGCCCAGGTGGACTAGTTCCTTGCCGAAGCAAGGACTGACTGATGGAGAAGCCCTTTTATAGGGCTGAAGACAGGCAGCTCCCTGGGAGGAGTTCAGATGGGCCACACCTGGCTGGCCCTTTAAAAAAAGGAAGAAGCCATGGGCCTGCCCCTTAGGAAGGAAGGGGCAGGACCCTGGACAGCGGCCATGCTTGCCGCTGCAATGCTGAGCCAGAAAGAGGAAGTTTGGCCTCATGGCAGGCCCCATCGAGGAAGCTGGGTCATCCAGGCCGCAGGAAGGCTCCAGGAGCGGCTCCTCAGCTGCAGGAAAGTCCATGGATTTGGCCTCCATGCCGTGGGAACAGATGGCAGTGTCAGCAGCTCCCAGGCCGCGAAGAGGAACCCTGACGCAGCTCCTGCCATGCCGGCATGGTGGCGGTCCCGGCTACGGGAACCAGGCAAGGCCCCAGCTTCTGCGGCCTCCAGCCACGCGGGTAAGCACCTTCCATGGCTCCAGCCATGAGAGGAGCACAACAGTACCCCCCCTCAAAGGGGGGTCCTCTCCCCTCCTCGGGAGGTCCAGGAAGGACAACTGGAACTGAGATGGTGCAGGTGCCTCCTGCAGGTCGTATGGAAGAAAAACGTGGAAGAGACCATAGAACCAGGGAACACACAATGTGAACAAGAAAACATGGAACAAGAAAACATGGAACAAGAACAGACAAATGGAACAAGAACAGGCATATGGAACAAGAACAGGCATATGGAACAAGAACACGAAGCAAAGAACAAGCAAAACGGCAGAGCACAGGAACAGGACAAGAAACAGTGGAGCACAGGAACAAGGAACAGCGAAGGAAAAGGAAACAAGGAACAGCGGAGCAAGAGGAAACAAGAAACACGGAAAGAAGAGAACAGTGGAGAGCAAGGCAAGAATACAACGGAGCAGAGAACAACAGGAATACAACAAAGAAGCGGAGAACAAGAACAAGGAACAGATGTGGAACAACAAGAGCAAGAACAACAAGATTAAGAAAACATCTAGAGCAAGGAACAACAAGAGCAAGAGCAAGAACAAGGAATAAGAAACAAGACCAACGAACGAGGAACAAGACCAAGGAACAAGACAAGGAAGACACGGGTAGGAATCCAGGGAGGGATCAGGCTATGACAACAAACATGAGGTGGGGGCACAGGCGCCTCCTATGGGTCGTGGAACCCATTCTGGAATTATCGAGGAACAAAGTCTGGATGCAGGCGCCTCTGCAGTCGTGGGAACCAGACAGCTGGCGCCTCCAGCAGGTCATGGAGATCAATATTGCTGGCGCCTCCAGCAGGTCATGAAAATCAAGAGAGCTGGCGCCTCCAGCAGGTTATTGAATCAAGAGAGCTGGCGCCTCCAGCAGGGTCGTGGAATCAGGAGTGCTGGTGCCCTCCAGCAGGTTGTGGAATCAAGAGAGTTGGCGCCTCCAGCGGGTCATGGAGAAAGTCCAAAAAAATTTGTTTTCTTTCTTCTGGAGTCCAAGACAGAACCCGGGACAAAGGATAGTCCCACTGGATACAATGGCTTTGCCAATTCTGTTGGAGCTTGCAATCGGCCTTGAGCTCGGGACGCTCAAGGCTTGGCAATCCTGTTGCGCTGATGATGGGACGGAGTGCAACTGAGGGCTCTCCAGCATGGAACAAGGAGAAAGTGTGCCCTTGCGGTGAAGACAGTCCAAGTCTGGGAATCAGGACCCTCGAATCCTCCGTCAACCTGCACGCCCATGAGACCATCAGCGCAATGGTGGTTTCTGAAGGTCCTCCGACCGTTCAAGCCCTTTCGGACCTGCCACAGGTGTAGCAGAGGCTGCAGGTCAACAGAGGTCACGGTGGAAGGAGGCCATAGGCACTGGAGCTTGGAAAGACAGACTGGAACTTGGAGTGAAGACTGGAACTTGGGATGAAGACACAAAACAAGAGGATGAGCAAGACCCTCAGGTGCCCTACATAGCACGTGGGGCTGGTCACGGACCACACTGTCCCCTTCGCACCCTACACAGCCAGATGGCTGGTCGCGGATCACGAGGAGATCGGGACAGGCTCAGGAAGTCTCATAGCACAGGTGAGTGGAAACCTCTCGGATCCTCTGGAGTCGGGACTTGGGAAACGAGATAAACCCTTGGAGTTTAGAACCTCAGAGTAAAAGCAGGGAATCTCCGGAGGCACGGGTCTCACCGACCTGGAGCATTAGGACCGGGAACATGACAGATCTTGGGACATCAGGAATCGAGGAACATCAGGACATCAAGGAACCTCAGGACAGATACCGGGAAGATAAATGAAGATCCATGGAAGAAGTCAAGATGCCAGGAAGGAGCTGAAAAACAAAAAGTCCTTGGGAGGACTAGCCCAGAGGACTAGCTCCTTGCCGAAGCAAGGACTGACTGATGGAGAAAGCCCTTTTATAGGGATAAATACAGGCAACTCCCTGGGAGGAGTTCAGATGGGCCACACCTGGCTGGCCCTTTAAAAGAAGGAAGAAGCCTTGGGCCTGCCACTTAGGAGGAAGGGGCAGGACGCTGGACAGCAGCCATGCTTGCCACTGCGATGCTAAGCCAGAGAGAGGAAGTTGGGCCTCAGGCAGGCCCCGTCGAGGAAGCGGCATCATCCAGGCCGCAGGAAGGCCTCGGGGAGTGCTCCTCAGCTGCAGGGAAAGTCCATGGATGCGGCCTCCACACCGCGGAACCAGATGGCGGCATCAGCGGCTCCCAGGCCTCGAAGAGGAACCCCGATGTGGCTCCTGCCACACACGCACGGTGGCAGCCCTAGCTGCGGGAACCAGGCAAGGGCCCCCCGGCTTCTACGGCCTTCAGCCATGCAGGTAGCACCATCCCATGGCTCCAGGTGGGTGCCAGACTGGGTCCACTATACAAGAAGGAGCGGTGTCTCAGGAACAAGGCAAGGCGTAGGACTCGTATGGAACTTGTTGCCAAATCAGCTTGCTGGGGGCGAAGCAGGAGCTTAAATACGGCAGTCTGATGACATCATCAACAGGGGACACCCCCGAGGGTCCCGCCGAAGTGGCTTCAAAGGCAGGACTTATGACGCTCAACGCCTAGGAGAACCTGTCATCGGAGCCGGAAATAATGGCATCCATGCCTCTTGAGGAGGCTCATGGAACGCAGAGATGCAGAGAGGCCTGTGCAGCAAGGGAGACCCGGGGAGGGTAAGGAAAGCAGAACAAGCTGTGAGTACTCGTGATTGCAGCCGTCTGCAACCGACAGGCGTACAATAATGATACATTATCCATTTTTGGTATTCCAAAAGATTATCAACTATTGACACCCAGCTTCCATCCATGCAAACATGGTAAATAACATGAATGATCACAATGGTGAAGTACAATCTAGCAACTAGATTTTGCAACTTCTGACTTTGTCTCTCTTGCATCTAGCATCTGACTCCCTGATTCTCTCAATCTAAAACAAATATGAGCTATTTTGTTGCTACAAGTCAGTAGCTTCTTCCTCTTATGAAGATGACCCGTGGTACCCTGACATAAGTTCTTAATTAATTTAACAATTTTCTGGGGTGATTTCCAGATTCTAAAAGACAGAAGGCAAAGTAATCATTTTATTACAGCTGCTATTGCCAATCTGCAAGCCTTGAGGGGATGCAACATGTTACTTTATTTGCATCATGTTTATTGCTTGGATTATCCTGCTTTGTGCATATGTAAAACAAATTTAAATAATTTCCTACTAAAAATGCCTCTCATAACAATTGATCCAGTAGTCTGGGGGGAGGGGAGGTTCTTTTTCTGTTTTCTTTTCTTAGTGCTGAGATGAAAGATTATTTGTTATTACATATTTTCATGCATTGCTTCTTTGAACAATGTCTTTGGATAATAAAATTTGAAAATAATGCAAGATAGAAAACTACAAATGTCCTTTCCAACCACTACACCAGGCTATGTACACAGCTTATTTTATTTGCTTAAATCTAAAAGATTTTAAGAAATACGGCTTTTTACCAATACAAAATTGTGTACTAATTTATGCAGAATTACCACAGAATCTCAAAAACCTTGCCAATAGGATTTTTTGGCCTTTGTTATAGAATCTACCCAGGAACTGCCACAGGAAACTGAAGCCTTTAAGGTCAATTTTAAAAGCCCAAGCCCTGTGTGCACCAGAGCCGGGCAATATGTGTGTGTCTCGGGCCAGCACAAGCCGCACAAATTTTAAAAAGCATGCGAGTATGCGCATATCTCCCAGTACGCTCACAAAGGGGGTGGGGCATGGGCATGGTCTGGGCGGAGCATGGACGGGACAAGAGTGGTTCGAAGCCTGCAATATGAAGTCTGCGCATGAGTATTTCCGTGCACAAATGGACAACCAGGTCCCCTACCATGTAATTTTACTTCTGCTATGGATGCCATCTAAGTTTTAAAATAAAAAAAGTCAGGGCTAGTCAGTGGAGTCTGAAGGGTTGGGGTTACTAGGGTAAACGGGAGGCTATCTAGCTAGGGGGGGGTTAGGAAGTCTTATCCTTAACCAGGGCGAACTGGGAACAAACTGGGGAAACGGCGCATGTGCCTAGCAAAATCCCCCCACTTACATGGTACAGGCAGCATTGCATCCAGGATGCGCACGTTCATGATAAAATTGCACGCACATGTACGTGGGTACTACTGCTGATCTTATAACATACGTGCATATGGTATAAAATGGCAGCATCCATTGGTGCAAGCCGCATACTTGTTTATATGTATGCCCATGCGGCTGTTTGAAAGTTAACATTCCCGATTCTAAGTAGAAAGCATTAATGTCTCTCATATTCAAAAAATATGTGACATCTAAAGTGAAGGAAAATATATTATTTTGCATATCTCAATTTTTTTATTATTTTGCTGGCAAGAATTCATTTTTTTCACTAATTAAATGCAAAGTGGAAAAGGCAGACCTCCTCATGCAGGCTGAAATATGTGTTTGAGTGGTGGTGAATAACATTCCTCAGCTGACAGAACTAAAGTCAGCAAGAGAGTTCCTGACATATACATCAGCTGCCAAGAGAGTCGAGTCACTATGATTTGCACAGGTTATATGGTTACCTAAATATTAAAAACTTTCACACTTGTTTTCATATTTTTCCCTGCACATACACACACACACACACACCCTCCCTCCCATCCTCCCCATTTGGGAATGAATGAAGTAGACTTCTGCTTGTCTGGAGATGAGGGCTGGGAGCCATTCCAATCACCTGCAGTGCAGGCAGTGAGGAGCATATTGTCGTCTGATTGCCCTCTCAATATTTTGAAGACACATGGCTTCTCTTGTGCTTTGTAGAGTATAAATCACATTGAACCCATCAATCCAGCTGATGGTTCTATTTCCCATGCTGACCCCACTGTGATAACCTGAAGTAAGAAAAAAGAATACAAAAGTTATTCTGATGGTATTTGGGCTCCCTGATACTGAAAAGAAATTACATCTGTCTTACCCCTTCAATGATTTAAACTAGATTAATGTGTCTCTGAAAAGTTTTTTCACTCACAGGCAAACCCTGGTTTAGGGAATAGGCAGGGTTATTATATGCATTGCAGGATCTATAAATCCCAATTCTCGTAACAAATTTATTTCTTGCCTGTGCCAGACCTGACTAAATAAGGGCCTGCTGCCATCAGATACAGCTGTACCTCGCTTGCCTGTACAAGCTAACATAGTGAAATATATCACTGTCTGGGATCTATTAGCATACACAGTACAGTACTCAATTCACTTTTTCCTCAAACGAGCTTGGAACTAGCATTCCATTCTAGGAGGACAGAGAGAAGAGCTGCCGCTGTGGCAACGCTGATTCCGGAGTGGTACTGTGCAAGGGACTTTCTCTCCAGCTCATGGCCAGCAACAAGACGTTTGTCAGCTGGGTAGTCATCATGGGATAGGGAAGAGGAGAAAATGGCAAAAAAGGGACAAAGGAAGTTTGAGATGCTTAGAGGATAATTTTCAAAGGGTTTAGGCACGTAAATGTGCTCCTTTGAAAATTGAATAGGGTTGCCTTTTTAAATTTAGTATCCTAAAAAGTAGGAAGGACCATCAATGGGACAGGAAACAAAGGTTTGGTACTCAGAGCTGATATCCAGTGCTAGTCTCTTAACATATCCTATTATGACCCAAATGTTTTAAGAAGCTAATCCTCTAAATAGTACACTGGGACCTAATGGGTCAACATTCTACATTTAGGTGAATGAAGAACAGCCCTAAAATTAGGTGCCTCGTTTATATAGGCTCCTGAGAACATGAGTTTTCAACCTACAACTGAAGTGTCTAGTTTCAGCTGAAATTTCACCAAATTTTAAGTGCCTTAAAGAGCGATGCTTAGGTCAGGCACTAATCATCCTTTGAATCATGGCCTGCAAGTTATTTTCAGGCTGGCCATAAAACATCTGATATGAAGGTTGTAATCAGGCTATTAAAAAACCCTATTTAAGCAATAATTGTGTGGTCTGATGTCTGGGGCTGAAAAAGGCATCAAAATTGATTTATTTGTTTATTTATTTATTTAGACATTTTATATACCATCGCTCCAGGTATAGATCACAACGGTTTACAAAGTGACATTCATAGGTTTTGTACTAGTCTGGAAATGAACAGCCTCCAATGTACTGATATGATTCTCCTCATCTCTGGATAATTGCTAGCCTTGCTCTGCTTACGCTGGCCAGTGAGTATTGCTGGCATTTGAATGTAGGCTAATATGAAACAGCCTTTTGTGTGTGTGTATGGGGAATGGAGTAACCCCACTCCTTGGCTAGTCACAAAAGCAGGGGCTCTTCAATGCAGGGGGGGTTTCCTGGTGTGCCCTCCAGTCCTTCCTCCACCTCCCTCTCCAATGTGAAAAGAAAAAAATGAAGAGCATGACGGAGAGGAGATGGCAGAGAACATAAGAATTGCCCTGCTGGGTCAGACCAAGCTCTATCGAGCCCAGCATCCTGTCTCTGACAGCGGCCAATCCAGGCTGCACGTACCCAGCAGATCCCATAAAGTAGATCTAGTTCCTGTTTCTCAATCTCAGGGATAGCAATAACTGTCATTAGTCTACCTGGCTAATAATGTGTTATGTACTTGTCCAAACCTCTTTTAAATCCCTCTATGCTAGTTGCCTTGATCACATCCTCTGGCAACAGATTCCACAGCTTGTCTGTGTGCTGAATGAAAAATTATGTTCTACGATTTGTTTTTAATCTGCCGGTTGTAACTATTATTAGAAAGGATAAATAACTGTCCTTTATTTACCTGTTCCACACCACTCATGATTTTATAAACTTCTATCATGTTCCCTCTCAGCCGTCTCTTTTCCAAGCTGAAGAGCCCTAGACTGTGTAACCTCTCATCATAGGAGAGATGTTCCATCCCTTTATCATTTTTGTTGCCTTCCTCTCCACCTTTTCTAATTCCACTATGTCTTTCTTGAGATGGAGTAACCAGAATTGCACACAATATTTGAGGTGCAGTCACACCATTTAATTCTCCATTCCTTTTCAGATCAATCCTAGCATTCTATTTACTTTTTTTTTTAAATTCTTTTTTTGGCAGACAGTTCAAACTATTTGCTTTTTTGACCATTGCCATGCACTAAGCCAAGGATTTCAACATGTTGTCCACATGGACTCCAAGGTCCTTTCCCTGTGTAGTGACTCCCAATACAGAACCCAGCATCATGTCCTTGGTAGTTGAGATTTTGTTTTTCCTATGTATATCACTTTGCACTTTCCATATTAAATTTAATCTGCTGTGTTACTACATTGCAACAGGCTTTCAATTAAAGGAGATCACGTTTGTACGTCCAGATTTGAGCAAATGGAGAATCAAATGCGGGGAAGAAATGTACATGTTATAAATTTCCCAAGGATCCATTCATCTTTCCTAAAGATATGTGGAAAAAATTGTTGCTGGAAGTTCTAAAAATACCTGAGCAAATGTTACCACTGGCTATTAGGGTCTACTATCTTCCACCTTTCAAAAATGATACTTCAAATAATGGGCCTATGCAAGTTCTTTCCCTGACCTGAGCCAGCTGGATTGAATCTCACTGCTATTATTGAATCCTCAGAGACTGACTTGGTTACTCTTGCAATTCTCATAGTAACTTGTCTTATGGAATCAGATCTGGATTGGGTTCTAAGAATGTTCTTTCGACTTTGTCAGGAAACTTTCCTAAGTTTAAAAGTTCGTGTATATCTTGATATTGCTAGATCTACCCTCAAGAAGATGAGGCAATTTTTGTTATTAAGGCCCAAGATAATAAAACTGGGTGCCTTTTTCTTGCTAAAATTTCCATGCAAACATCTTATTAAATATCAAAATGCTACTTATATTTTTTTTTCTCCTGCACAGTTAACTACTTTTTTGAGTGATAAATGGCCTTCTATACTTACATCTTCTCCTGTTGTAGCTAGTTGAGCCTCTGTTTGTTCAGTGATTAAATACTCTAATATAATATCTCCACATGTATGCTGGGCCCGGTATTACCTGTTGCAATTTATTTTAAATTTTTCTTGAGGTTGTGTTCCTTGCATCTCCATAGGTTGAGGACTAGGATTATAGCAGTCTAGTATTTTCTTTTTCATTTGTTAAATTATTTCTATCTATTGCAATATGGCAGTGTTTATGTTATTTTTCCTATAATTGTCTCAAAGTTTATCAATTCAAGTGCACTCTTGGAATGTATATTGAAATCTAATAAATAAATAATATAAAATAAAAAAAAAATGTTATCTGCCATTCAGTTGCCCAGTCTCCAAGTCTCACAAGGAACCTCTGCAGTTCCTTGCAATCTACTGCTATTTTAATAAATTTTAATAATTTTCTATCATCTGCAAATTTCATCACCTCAATCATTGTTCCCTTTTCCAGATTATTTATGAATATGTTAAACAATACCAATCGCTGTGATACTCCACTAATGATCTTTATCCATTTGGAAAACTGGCCATTTAGTCCTATCTTGTTTCTGGCTTTTTAATCAGTTACCAGTCTCCTTTTCCATGACTTTGTAATTTCCTGAGGAGTCATTCATGGAGGACTTTGCCAAATGTTTTCTAAAAATCCAAATACATTATATCAACCAGTTCACCTTTATCTACATGTTTATTTACACCTTCAAAAAGTTCTAAGAGATTGGTAAAACAAGACCTCCATGTTGACTCTTCCCCTTTAAGCCATTTCTATGTATCTGGCCAGTGATTTTGTTTTTAAGAACGGTTTCTACCATTTTGCCTAGCACCAATGTCAGGATCTCTGGTTTATAGTTTCCTGGATCACTCTGGAGCACTTTTTAAAAATCAGCATCACATTGGCCACTTTTGACTCTTCAGGCATCGTGCCTATTTTAAATTAAAGTTTACAAATTATTAGAAACTAGTTAGCTATTTCATGTTTTAGCTCTTTTAGAACTCTAGAGTGGATGCCATACAGTCCCAGTGATTTGTTACTCTTTAGTTTGTCAGTCTGATCAATTACTTCCTCCATTATCACAGATATTTTAGTTGATTAGAATCTCCCCATTAAAAAATGTTTCAGGTGTGGATATGTTCCTAATATCCTCCTCCATCAAGACCGAGGCAAAGAATTCATTCAGTTTGTCTGCTATTTCCTTATATTCTCTCAGCATCCCTTTTGTCTCTCAGTCATCTAGTGGCCCAAATGACTCCCACACAGGCTTTCTGCTTGGATTGTATTTGAAAAATGTTTTATTATTAGTTTTTGCCTCATTGGCAAACTTTATCTCAAAGCTTCTCTTGGCTTGTCTACTGTTTTACATCTAACTTGCCAGACGTTTGTGCTCTTGCCTATTTTCATCATTTGGGGTCTGCTTTCCATTTTTGAATGATGCCCTTTGAGCTTTAACTGCCTCCATTATTTCACCATTAAACCACATTGGCAGACTTTTGGTCTTCTTTCAACCTTTTTTAATGCATGGAATAAATTTTGTCTGGGCTTCCAAAATGGTATTTTTAAATAATGTCCATGTTTTATGCAAACTTTTAACCCTTGCAACTACTCCTTTTTTTCTAATTTCCTCATTCTATCATAATCTTCTTTTTTAAAGTTATATGTTGCTGTGATAGTATTAGGGGACCCAGAGTCAAGAAAACCCACCTGGGGAGTGGCACGGGACTACAAGGCAGGACTTAGGACAAGACAAGGGCCAGTCTTCTGCCTAGCCAGTCCCTTTCCCCGCAGGATGAACCCTTGGGTTCTGGGGCCAGTACTGCGGCGGCAGTACATCATAGTGGTGAGTCCACAAAGGCAGGAACACAACTAGGCATGGCTGGACAGGCAAGGCTTGGGCACAGCAGGCTGGAGACAAGGCTTGGTAAGGCAGGTTTGAGTCAAGGCAGGCTGGAGACAAGACTTGGACATGGCAGGCAGATTTGGCAGGCAGGACAAGGCAAGGCTGGATGCTAAACAGAACCTGGAACTAGACAAGACACAGGTAGGGCAAGGAAAAGCCAGGACTGTGGTACAGGCAGGACTGGACAGAATACTGGAGCGGACAGGACACATCCAATAGGAAGACTGGAATTGGACAAGACAAGGGTGAGACAAGGCAAGGACATGACTCTGGTACAGGCAGGACTGAATACTGGAATAGACAAGACAAGACCAACAAGGCAGATTTAGGAGGAAAATCTTCAAAGTAAGAATCAATTAGTGATTTTAATGATTGACTAATTTTAGTGTTGTTGCTGATCATTTACGAACTAACATGTCACCTAGTCATCAATTTTAAAATCTTAAATTTAAAAGACATCAAATAATTTAAAAATTGTAGTCAAACTTAAAAACCCTTAAATCGAGAGAATACCTACTCCTAAAACAACTTTTAAAACTTTAGCAACTCAATAAAATTAAAATGCAGACATAAGTCCAGCAGCGAGTTAGGGTGCTATCCAGTCTTTTGCACTGAGTGCCACATGTATGATTATCAACCTGTTGCTGAAAGGTTGTATATATGCACCCAGTGGAAAGAGCCCCTGGCTCTCAGAGAATGAGTCTGATCTCTGGAGATCAGAGTGGCAGACCTGGAGGAGCTGAGGCAGAAAGAGAGACCTTCAGGGACATACAGTAGTAGAATGGTCACAACTCCAGCCAAGAGGTTCTTATGCTGCTTTGGAGGAACATGAGCATCTGGCAGGAGAATATCACCTTGTGTAGCAAGAAGTGATCCTGATCCTGTAGCTAGGACCTGCGCTCCAGGTGATGCTTTCTCCTCAAACACTGAGGATGTATCTCCGGGGCCATGTGCCCAGGAGGGAATGATTAGGATGGCCGTTATAGTGGGTGATTTGATCATTAGGAATGTAGATAGCTGTGTGACTGGTTGGTGTGAGGATCCCTTAGTAACTTGCCTGCCGAGTGCGAAGGTAGAGGACCTCACGTGCCACCTAGATAAGATTTTTGAGAGTGCAGGGGAGAAGCTGTCTGTCATGGTACATGTGAATACCAATGATATAAGAAGGTGCAAGAAGGAGGTTCTGGAGGCTAAATTTAGGCTGTTAGGTAGGAAACTGACATCCAAAACCTCCTGGGTTACATTCTCAGAAATGCTCCCTGCTACACGAGTAGAATCCCAGAGGCAGGCTGTGCTCCAGAGTCTCATTGCATGATTGAAACGATGGTGCAGAGAAGAGAGCTTTAAATTTGTTAAGAGCTTTATTCTGGGTAAGGGGGAACCTATTCCAACAGGATAGGTTCCACCTTAACCAGAATAGAATTAGGCTGCTGGTACTAACATTTAAAAAGGAGATAGGGAGGTCACGTGATGCTGTGAGAGCAGAGAGATGTAGGGTTGGGAGGGTGGGATAGGTAAGGGATTCAGGATCTTTGTGATATCTGTGACACAGATTACCTTTCTTTGCTTTTGGCTCTTTCGAAGGCTGAGAGGGCTCCTTCTCACCTATGATTGTTAATATGCAGATAATGCTATCTTATTTGGTTAAATATAAAATGTCGCTGGGAGGAGTGAAGATTGTTTCTTGGAACATATGTGGAGTTAATTCAGCAATCAAAAGGTCAAAAATTATGGCAGCCCTGAACAGGCAGAGAGCAGATATAGCCTGCTTCCAAGAAACTCATTTAAATGACTCAGAACATCTGAAGTTGAAGCGCCTGGTGGGTAGGCGAGGTCAGATTTGTGTCTGTAAATACTAGATCTGCAGGAGTTACTATTTTGATTAGGAAAAATTTGCCTCTGCTAATTACTCAAGAGATCAAGGATCTCTTGAGTAATTAGCAGAGGCAATTTTGATTGCTGAACTCTTATTATAAACGATTAATATTTTGTAATTTATATGCCCCTATCATTTATGATCATAGCTTTTTCACAAGGTTATATTCCCATCTCTGACTTTATTTAGATGATGGGCTGATTGTAGGGGGGGGGGGGACTTTAATTGGGTTTGTGATCCAATGATGGATAAGTCCAATCTCTCTCAAACAAATGGCAACCGTTCCAAAAAAGGCATTAGAGTTTTGGAGCAGAGTTTGCAGATAGTAGATGCCTGGAATCTTCTTCATCCTCTGGAGAAGGCCTTCATGCATCTCTCTAGAGCCCATTCCTCACACTCCAGAATTGACTATTTATTTATTTCTCAACATATTTTTGCTGAAGTGCAAACTGCAGCCATTGGTAATATTACCTTATCTGACCATGCCCCCATTTGGATTGAATTGGCAGGAGGTGCTACGGCCCATCTGAGTGGGAATTGGTGTTTTCCTTATTTTTTAGCCAAAGATCTAGGCTTTCATGAATTTCTTAAAACTAAATGGCAGGAATATGTCGCTTTTAATGTAAAACATTTGGAGGGCCCAATCCTCTTTTAGAAAGCTGCTAAAGCAGTCTTGAGAGGGGAGATAATTTCTTATGTGGCAAAACAAAAGAGGGTCATTGATAAACAACTAGTAAATCTAGAAAAAATGTTGCACAGTGTGAAAAGTAAGTTGATAGGGGTTAATGCTTGGGAAAATAGAGAAAATTATCTAGCTTTGTGATCCCAGTTGAATACCTTTGGTTCACCAGAGGATGAAGAAAAGTGTAGCCTATTACAAATATCAACTGTATCAATATGATAATAAAACTAGGAAATATTTGGCTAATATAGTTAGGATGGCAAGAGGTCCACGTTTTATCAAAATGCTTAAAAACAATAAACGGGAACCTGGCTCATGATAATACTTCTACTGCAAATGTTCTGATGGAATATTATCAAGACACATATTGATCAGGTGGCCCTGATATTGAATTAGGAAAAGAGTTCTTAAGTAAGATTCCGGTTCCCAAGTTCTCAGATGCTCAGTTGGCCTGGCTCAATCGCCCAATCACTGAAGAAGAAATAAGAATACAAATTGGTCAGGCAAAACCTTTAAAAGCCCTTGGGCCAGATGGTTTCAGTGGCAAATTCTAGGGATGTGCAGAAGGGACGGATACATTCGATTCGGTATTTGTATTCGTCAGGACCCAAATCCATTACATCTGTTTTCGGGGGACCCCGATTTGTTCCATTCCCCTTATCATTTTGGTAGCCTTTCTCTGTAACTTCTCCATCGCAATTATATCTTTTTTGAGATGCGGCGACCAGAATTGTACACAGTATTCAAGGTGCGGTCTCACCATGGAGCGATACAGAGGCATTATGACATTTTCCGTTTTATTCACCATTCCCTTTCTAATAATTCCCAAAATTCTGTTTGCTTTTTTGATTGCCGCAGCACACTGAACCGACAATTTCAATGTGTTATCTTTTTTGGCAATGTGAAACTCTTATCTTCAGTCACTTTCTCCAAGCGCAAGAAGCTTAGTGCTAAACTCTGCAACATGAAAAGAATTAGGACAATCGTGTCATCTGTGTCTATTTGGTAACTGGGGTGGGGTGGTAATGGGAGCGAGAGGTTATGAGGTTCACAGCTGATAGTTTGTTTTATTGTTGCTTATTGTTTTTCATTGGTTGTGGGGTGTGCAAGCATCCAACACACTTTGCCATCTTTGTCACTGTTAGTTACAAAATAAAAATATATTGAACATAAAAAGGAGATAGAGCAGCTTTTAAACTAGACCATGGAGGAAAGCACATGGTTCGGAGGAATGCATCTACCAAAGATACTTGCAAAAAATTACTGAGCTGTTCCCCCCGCCCCCTACTCATTCAGTGCCTGTCCCGGACCTATCAAATGAAGACCAGCTTCGTCCTGCAATCTATATTTTAAAAACTGACAAGAGCCCCCCCCCCCCCCACCGCCCAGAATCCATGGATAAGGAAGAGTATTAGGTACCCTAGGCAAATCTTACAGCCTTGTACATAGGCCGCCCCCCCCCCCCCACACACACACACTCCCACACCCTTTATAGACACACACAATTAAATTATGCATTTATAACAAATTGTACATGAAAAAGAACATTCAGGAATATGGTCTTTTGAAGCAAAAATATCACTTCCAACATACATATTATATTTACATGCACTCATATGGTACAAACCAGAAAACTCTGCAGATGGCCGGCCGCCATCTTTAAAGATGGCGGCCGGCCATCCAGTGCTCCTACCATGTGACAGGGGCCGGCCAATGGCACGGATACCCTGTCACATGGTAAGGGCAAAGGGCTATCTGTGCCATCTTTATGAGTGGCAGCCGATGGCCCAAGAACGGGAGATCGTTCCCAGGACCACCACTGGACCACCAGGTAATTTTAAAATGTTTTGGGGGGATCGGGAGGGTGGGGGAAGCTAAGGGGTCATTTTTAAAGGGTCGGGTGGGTTTTCTTTTTTATCGGGCCATCGGCGCCATTTTTGAGTGGCAGCCAAAATGGCACCGATGGCCCGAGAGCGGGAGATCGGTCCCCGCGCCCCCACTGGACCACCAGGTACTCGATTCACATCTCCACCGATCAGATTTTTTTTTCCCTCCAGCCGAACCCGATCGTTAAGACGATCGGGCACACGATTCATATCCCTAGTGTCCACTGCCTTCTGTATAATTGTCCCCTCCTTGGACTCCAAGGCTTCCACTTGAGTTTTAATTTCCAAAATTTGGGACTGAGAAGTGTTGAATGTATTAGATAGATCACGTTGTTGAGAAACAAATTGTGAAACTTGGGTGGACAAGTTTGCAATAGCTTCCCAAATTATGTCCAAGGTGATATTAGGAGGTTTTATTAATGAAACAGTTATTACCTCTGATGCAGCCACTGTAGATTGCCTAGCCGCCAATGAAATTGGGGAAATATTCAGCAAAAATTCATTTCCATTACTTAACCGGCAAACAGCTCCTTCGACTTGCCCCTCCATGCTGGTTCCACCCAACGCTGTTACTGCCGGCTGACCTCAGTCATTGAGATGCAATGGGAGTGGACTGATCGCGTCAGCATCTCCCGCGGGGGGGCCAGGCTGGGGAGGAACCTGACATGGCTCCAGAGAAAAAGATGACTCGGGGTCTGGAGTCATCAGCAAAGGAGCACCACTCGACTGACCCTCCCAAGGACACCTCCACGGAGCCCAATGAAAGCTCCTGGTTCCAGACAACATGCTGATCCATCGGGCCCAAGAACGGCGAACTCTCCGAACCAAAGGGGAATGCTCTGGCTCTTCTTTCCTCTTTCCCATATTGCAGGTAATAAACAAATGCACTTTTATAGTAAGAAGAAATGTAAAGGTTTGAAGAGAGTCTGGAGCACTGCAGATTAGCATGCGGCCATCTTAGAATTGCCCCAGGCAGCTCTTAAATGATTGTTTTAATGTGTCAGATATTAACAGTTTTGTTTGTGATAGGATTTTATTGGATGGAGAGAGAGAGAGAGGGAAAGAGAGTCCCTCCATATAGAGTCAGTCTGACACTCTCTATATATATGTACCACTGTACAACCCAAATCAATTCCTCTAGTTATACTTTTCATACATTATAATGCCTACAAATCTTTAGTGATATCAATTTTACTATGAATACCCCAGAATGTTTCTGTAACACACTCCCCCCACCTAAACCCAAAACCTACCCCAATTCAAAGTGCCCCTCCACAGTGGTTCATATACAGAGAGTGTCAGACTGACTCTCTCTCTCTCTCCCTTTCCATGCGATGTATTAATCAGTGTGCAAAGCGAAAATTTATCACACCTTGCGTAAATTGCCTATGCGATGTGGGAGCAGGGTAATTAGCCTAATCACACCCCTTTTTCATCACGGGTGCTAATTCCACTATATTTATAGCATTTTGATAAATCTAGGCCAGAGTATGATACAGATGCCAGAGAGTTTATGGAAAGGAACTCAAATCTATGCCTATAGAGGGCCATTGGCCTGCTGAAAACGACACATCAAATGTTAGCCATCACTATCCTGAGACTACACAAAATAGCTTCCAACAGTGTAAAGGTAATGAAGTTGTTCTCTTTGGAGAACCATGCAAAGTATCTAAAGGACCTAGACCAATGAGTCAAAACACCACCAATTCACCACAGCTTTGATCTCAGCTGGGATCTCAGGAAAGACACATTGACTTTTCAGGTATCAATCCAGAAAAATACATGTACCAGATGTGGTATTCTTTTGATGGTAAACAGTGGTTGATGGGTTTGTGGACCCTTGGCCTGAGGTAAGCGTTCTTACCACCTGTGGGGAGAGGCCCCACAGTTCCTCACCGTCGGGAGGCGAGGTCAGGCACAGCGAAGAATTCAGGTAGAAACTGTGGCGAGGTCCTGAGGAGTGGGGCAAGAGACAAGCAAGGAGGGATCCCCACAGTTCGTAGGTAGGCTGGGAATCAGTACCTGGGCAGAGACCTCTGGAAGAGATGGCGCTTAGGCGGGCCCACAGAGTGTGGAGCGTGGCACAGGACATACAAGAGGTATTCTGGGAAGGCAGCCCCGAGGGGTGGAGCTGCACAGTGAAGGAGGTACTGATGTGATGACATAGGCCAACCTGTGGAGTGGGGAAGCCTGAGTCAGATCTCTAGATGATGACATAGGACAGCCCGAGGAGAGGGAGACACCGGCAGTGACAGGTTGTAGAATCAAGAGTGCTGCCCCGAGGAGTGGGGAAGCACCGGTAGTCCCAAGTGTAGAATGTAGGCACTACCCCGAGGAGTGGGGAAGCGCTGACAGTCACAGTATAGAATGTTGGCACTGCCCCGAGGAGAGGGGAAGCACAGAGGTAGAACTCCCAAGTGGTGAAGGTGTTCCCAGAGGCGGTCCCGAGGATAGGACTTACTGGAAGGCGCAGGGCCAGCCCGAGGAGTGGGGAAGCCAGGAGACCAAGTCCCCGTAGACTGCGCATGCTGGCCCCCGAGGAGCGGGTACCAGGCAGGGTCCAGAGTCCAAGAGGTCCAATAGCATCACCACAGGAACGACAGTCACAGGAGCTCATAGAGTAGTAATGGAATTCGTTGCCAAGTTGGCTAGCTGAGGGTGAAGGTGGAGGTTAAGTACTCTGAGGCAATGACGCCATAAATCTTGGACGCCCTCGAGGTTTCTGCCGAAGAAGCTTTAAAAGAGGCTCCGGTGGTTTGCGCTTACACCTAGGATGGCCTCGGCGTAATGAATGGTGGCATCTTGACCGCCATGAGGATCCATGGGCATCATGGTGGCAGAGACTAGCCCGTGCTATGAGCAGGCCTGGAAAGGGAAGCAGGACGGTGCAGGATGTGAGTAGATGTGCCCGCAGCCGTCTGTGACCGACGGGCATAACATCTATATACTCCACTTGGATTTGTAGCCCTAGTCACTATTCAAGGGAAAGCTTTGCTAAGAGAGCTTTCAGAAAAGACACAAGAATGGAATGATATATCCCGTTGCCCCTAAGCAAGAAAGATAAGAGGCATGGAGAGTCTCCCCACAAACTCTTGATCAGTTGCAGATTCCACATATTTATTCCTCTGTTTCTTTCACTGCAGCACAATACAGGGAAATCTATGTCTTTTCAGATACCTCTGTGAAAGCCATAGCTACAGTAGCCTACTTGAAGATATTGGACAACAAAGGTAAGCCCCATGTGGGATTAATCCTTGGTCAGGCTAAATCAGCTCCACAGACTAACACACCATCCCAAGACTTGAATTGTGTGTAGCAGTGTTAGCAGTGGACGTTGCTTAATTGGTGCTAAATGAAATAGACTTGCAACTTAACATGGTTACATTTTACACTGGGTTTGGGGTTATATATACTATCAGAGCAGAGATTTTATGTGTATATGAGCAACAGGGTTGAACATATCAGAAAATCAACCCAACCAGAGAAGTGGCACTTTATTCCCACTGGACTGAACCCTAATGACCATGCCATAGGGTCCATCTCTGCATCTCATTTAATGCAGACTATATGGTTGACAGGGCCAAAATTTCTTGGAGGTGTGGCAAGACAGCACCAAACTCAACAGTCTTCTTTGAACTGATAAATCCTAAAATGGATCCAGAGATCCATCTTCAGGTGACTGCTCTGGTTACCAATGTTCCAAGTAAAAAGCAAATAGGAACACACCACTTCAATTGGGTTTCAAAAAGGACAATGCTCATTCTGACCATTCTGATGGTTATAGTCTCAGCCATCATCAATACTAGACTTTTGGTTCCTGTATCCACTGATCAACAGTCTCCAATCATCCTGATGTTTGCTACCATTCTTACCAAAAAGATTAATGTAAATCTGTCACAATCTGGAGAGCTCATCACCAAGATGAAGCCCAGACGAGATGGGAAGATCCGCAAATTTGAAACACGGACTGCAAGATATGGGACTGTACAGAACCTTGTTAGACTCATCACTGAGACAGTGCTTCTCATGGCTCATGGAGAAACGTGAGCATTTTGGATTCTTTACATTGACTGCAATGTTCCTAGTTAGTGTTCAGTTAATGTTAATAGTGGAATCTTATGATCCCAGTTAGGGTGTGTCCTGTCTCCACAGGTGTTTTCCTGTTTATTTACTATTGTCCTGTTTTTACAGTAGCTTTGTTTCTACTTGCTAATGCTGTGCTCATGCTTTTATTCTACAGCTTCTTGTTTACTGTTATACTGTTTACTGTATTCAGTGCAGCTGGCTGTAAAGGTTTAACCTCTGACTTGAAAGCAGGGGTTCCTGGGTTTTCGGTCAGCTCTGGTCAGGCCTAAGTGATTCAGCAGATAACCTGGCTATCTCTGCAGAATTATCCTCATTTTACCCGACTTTATTTCTGTAGGCCAGACTATACTGGTAGCTGTTATCTTCAGTTTATGTACAGTAAGACTTTGTTTTGCCTGTTAATAAAGTTTGGAACTGAAGAAGCGATCTCTTCTGTCTGTGAGTAAAGACTGAGTTAAACTCTCTGTTTAGCGGAGACAGAATACTAAACATGCACTTTTATTAATCTTCTGTACCCCTGGAACTCTCCATTCTCCTTTGTCCTCCACTTCTGCAGTGTAGTAGGTCTTCCACGTTTCTCCTCTGCACTAACAAACAATCACCATGCTGCCAAGCTTAGTTGAATACCCCTTGGAAGCCAGCAGAGGGAGTCAAGAAAAAAAGAGAAATGATGATGCTCAGTAAGAGAGTGAGCACTATCCTTAGCCGGACCAACATTATGGAACACAATGCCACTCGAAACAAGATTACAGAGAGATTTAAAACTCTTCAAAAAAAGTTTTAAAACATGGCTTTTCAAAAAAGCATTTTACAGTGAGAACGGAGAATAAGAACTATAAATGAATAGGCAAAGGAACATCAACACACAGCACAAAGTCACCTAGATGCGTATTTGCATATTTTATTATTTTTTCTCATACTTAACTACTAATGTTAGAGAAATTCAGTATAAAGTACAATACTTGTATGGTTACCCTATTAATCATATAAATGGACAAGATCCATGTCACTTATCATATACCTTGTATTATTAAAACATGTAACCGAAACCTATTGGCACTTTGTTAGAAAACTTTTACCCAAACTTAAATATATGTGCCTCTCTGTAAACCGTTGTGATGGTGCATTACTAAACGACGGTATAGAAAAGATTTTAAATAAATAAGTAAAATAAATAAATAAACATGCTCATGCTATGTAGCTTTCTCTTGGTTAAGTAATATGCTCACACTATTCAGTCAATGCATTTTCATGTTTCTGTACACAAGAACAGCATGAGGATACTATTGGGGACATTCTTTTGTACTACTTGTTAAGTGACATTTTAACATGCACATTACATTTTTTTGTGAGCACACACACAAATTTTTTCAATGTGAGTTTTATTACATAGGTCCCTAAATCTAGACAAATGAATTGCAGGCCTAAATTTTGGTGCTCAAGGTTCAGGCATCTACATTTGACTGAAAATCCACCTAAATTTAGGATCTTAAAACGTGGGCATCTAATTGAAGCATTGAGCAGTCTTCAGTGGTGTGTGGTCAGGGCCTTCAAGGGATTCAGTGAATTCCCAGCCCTGATCAATTTCTTTTTTTTTTTTTTTGGCTTTTTTTCTCTGCTGATGTGAGGGCGGAGTGTGAGGAAGGCATTTCTCCCCTCCTCCCCCCCCCAATAAAACATAAGAAGTGAGACAAAGGCCTGGAACCCTGCCGCAGACCCCATCCTGCAGCAGCTTAAGAGAAACAGAGGCGCCACAGGCTGCTGCAGACCCCCAGCTCACAGCATCTGAAGAGATCCCTGGCAGGGCCTCAAAGAAAAGACCCAGAAGAAAGGGGGAGGTCCGAAAGCCAGAGTCTGTGTATGTATATGAGAACTAGAGAGCCAGTTCATGTGTATGTGTATAAGAGTCAGAGAGCCTATGTGTGTGTGTGTGTGTGTGTGTGTGTGTGTGTGTGTGCATGCACGTATGAGAGTCAGAGAGCCTGTTTGTAAATGTATGAGAGTCAGAGAGGCTGTTTATAAATGTATGAGAGTCAGAGAGCCTGTGTGTGTGTGAATGAGAGTGTTATGTGTGCCGAGCCAACGTTCTGCTTCCGGATCCGTAGTCCCGTGCTCATTCTACTGTCGGAAGTTATTTTCAGCAGAACAAAATTATAGCATTGGAGATCGCGAGTTACTCGCCATCAAATTGGATCTAGAAGAATGGCACCCGTGGCTAGAGGGCGCGCAACATAAATTCACCGTATTCACAGATCACAAGAATCTAGAACACTTGAGCCATGCCCGTCAAGCTCGATGGGCCCTGTTTTTTTCTAGGTTTAACTTCGAACTTCGCTATCGTCCAGCTGGAAAAAATCTCCGGGCAGATGCCCTATCACGTTCCTTTGAACCAGAAGATACTCCGGAAGAACCCGGTCACATTATTGACCTAGCTTGTATTTGTCTGCAACTCACCCAGTTCCCACTGGGAAGACTGTTGTGCCCCGTCGACTCCGTGAAAGAGTCCTCCGGTGGGCACATCACTCTAAGTTCGCCGGGCACCCAGGGCGAGCGCAAACCCTAGCGCTGCTCCAGCAGTTCTTCTGGTGGCCCACTATGGTCTCTGACGCTAAAGCATATGTTGATTCCTGCAACATTTCGCTCAACAGAAAGCCCTGGTCGGTCGACCATGGGGTCCGTCCAGCCACTTCCAGCTCCCGAAGAACCGTGGACACATCTCTCCACGGATTTCATCATGGACTTACCTCCATCTAAGGGTCACACGATCAAATGGGTTACCATAGATAGATTTTCTAAAATGGCCCATTTTGTTCCACTACCGGGCCTACCATCTGCTCCTGAATTGGCACGCCTATTCTTTCAAGAAAAAGAGGTAGGCGATCTATGATAGCCGTCAGGAAAAACACAAAGATAGATGCCTGGATCTTTTTCAATGTTTATTAAAACAGAGACGTGTTCATAAATTGCCCGACTCAGGCCAAGTTTCGCGGCTCAAAAGCCGCTGCCTCAGGGGCTTGAACACTTCACAGTCATAAGTGAAACTCAGTAGTGTAATTTCATCCAATATACAATCATTGATTGTCAGCAATGCATAAGACAAATTTCACACCAGCGTGCAGTGAACATAGAAGCAGAGACTACACGCTGCACGCTGGTGCGAAAGTTGTCTTATGCATTGCTGACAATCAATGATTGTATATTGGATGAAATTACACTACTGAGTTTCACTTACGACTGGAGTTGCTGAGTCGTTTCACTTACGACTGGAGTTGCTGAGACCGACACTACCTACAAGGTTCATGAAGTCCTTGATGTTCACCGTAGGGGCTGCCGGTGGAAATACCTCCTTTCCTGAGAGGGTTACGGCCCCGAAGAAAATTAGTGGGAACCAGCTTGTAACATCCTGGATAAAACCCTCCTCCTTCAATTTCATCGTGCCCATCCGGGAAAACCCAGACCTCCAAGGGGGGAGCGTAAAGGGGGGGTACTGTTACATGTGCTGGCCACAGCAGACCTGTGGCCCGGCCCCCTCACCTCTCTCAGATGAATCCAGTGTCTGGTTCCTTGTCCCTGATGGCGGTGTGCCGCCGGCTCCATCCTTGGGCCGCCCCTGGTGCCTTCAGCTCAGCTAAAGATCCTTGTGCTCCACGTCGGGCCTCTCCACGTGGCCCGCGGAGAGACGCTGCCACTCAGTGCCACGTCCCTCCCTAGGCTCGTGCTCGCCCATCACTATGTCTTAAATGATAGATGATAGAACATAAGAACATAAGAACATGCCATACTGGGTCAGACCAAGGGTCCATCAAGCCCAGCATCCTGTTTCCAACAGTGGCCAATCCAGGCCATAAGAACCTGGCAAGTGCCCAAAAATTAAGTCTGTTCCATGTTACCGTTGCTAGTAATAGCAGTGGTTATTATTTAAGTCAATTAATAGCAGGTAATGGACTTCTTCTCCAAGAACTTAATCCAATCCTTTTTTAAACACAGCTATACTAACTGCACTAACCACATCTTCTGGCAACAAATTCCAGAGTTTAATTGTGCGTTGAGTGAAAAAGAACTTTCTCCGATTAGTTTTAAATGTGCCACATGCTAACTTCATGGAGTGCCCCCTAGTCTTTCTATTATCCGAAAGAGTAAAAAACCGATTCACATCTACCTGTTCTAGACCTCTCATGATTTTAAATACCTCTATCATATCCCCCCTCAGCCGTCTCTTCTCCAAGCTGAAAAGTCCTAACCTCTTTAGTCTTTCCTCATAAGGGAGCTGTTCCATTCCCTTTATCATTTTGGTTGCCTTTCTCTGTACCTTCTCTGTACCTTCTGACGTCAGCGGAGCTCCAGTAGTTAAGCCCAGGCTCCGCTCCTAAGGATTGCCTTTGCAACAGGTCTCCACGCTGGTCGTGTACTCGTTGCCTCCTGATGATTCTCCTTCATTTCTGGTTCCTGATCCTTGCTGACTCCTGTTCCTGGTTTCCTCATTCCTGTGTTCCTGATCAAGGACAGATTGGCGTATCGGGGGATCGGGCATCCCCCGGTGGGCTGGTCGCGCTAGTCACGTGGTCTGCCGAGCACGGTCGTGACAGAGCCGCACTCAGCAGACCACGTGGTATCTCCTGGGCCTGCCTGGGTGGCGAATCCCCGTGCCGGTCTTCATCAGGAATCCGCCACTGTTCCTGATCCTTAACCTACTCTCGGATTGCCTCCTCGGATTTCGACTTCTGCTTTGCCTGACCATGCCGTTGACTCTCTCCAAGCCTGGACTTCTGCTTTGCCTGACCATGCCGTTGACTCCAAGCCCGGACCTCTGCTTTGCCTGACCATGATGTTGACTCTCTCCAAGCCCGGACCTCTGCATTGCCTGACTACTGTATTGTCTCTCTCCAAGCCTGGACCTCTGCATTGCCTGACTACACTCTTGACTCTCTCTCCTCGTCCAGACCTTCAGCCCACTCCGCCTGCCGACGGTGGGGTCCCTTAGGATCCCTCCTACAGGTAGCGTCAACCCCACCTCGGCCCAAGGGTCCACCTCCGGTGCAACAGAGAGTCAGAGAGCATGTATGTGTGTAGCTGTATATATGTGCATGAGAACCAGAGAGCCTGTGTATGTATATGAGAACTAGAGAGCCCGTTTGTGTTTATGAGTATAAGAGTCAGAGACCCCTCCTTTGCTGCCGCAGCCAGTTCACGGCGTCCTTGGGTTCTCCGCTCACCATCCTCCTCTCAGGCCTCATGGCGGAGCTCCCGTCGGGGCTCTGCGTCGTAGGCATCCTCGGCCACGCCCCTAGGCACATGCGTGGCTGATCGTGCAGCCCTTTAAAGGGCCCAAGGCGGGAAAACCCACGGGGGTACCTCCCGATGATGTCACGTAGACTTGCTATTTAAGGCGAGGCCCTGTCCCCAGGACCTCGCCTTGGCAATCGGGTCGATACCGTTGGTGTGCTAGTTTGCCTTTGTGTTCCAAGTGTTCTCCTGTTCCAGGGTCTCCTGTTCCAGCGTCTCCTGTTCCAGCAACTCCATGTTCCTGTGTCTTCCGTTCCCAGTGGCTCCGTGTGTTCCTGTATCCTTCTCAGGTAGTACCTCTTCAGAATGACCTTTGGTACTGACCTCTGCCTGCCTGACCATTCTCTTGCCTGCTGCCTGGAACTGACCACTGCCTGCCTGACCATTCTCTTGTCTGTTGCCTGGAACTGACCCTTGCTTGCCTTGACTCCACTCGGACTGACTCTGGTATTGACCCCTGCTTTGGCTAATTTCTCCTGGACTGATACTCTGGCTCTGACCCTTGCGCTTCACTCGGACACTCTCTTCTGGCCTACTGTGACCATTAGACCAACCTGCTTGGAAACCAACCACGGCTTCCACTTGGCTAGATCCACAGGCGCTGCCTGTCTCGCCCGGAGAACCTTCCTGAACTGTTGCCTCCCTGAGGTCTCCGGAGCTTCCAGTTCGGGTCTAGTCCATCCACTCTGCATCAGCCACACACCCTTGCTCGTAGTGGGCACACCCCTCCACTACCTTTCCGGGAGACCACCAGAGGCCCACCTAAGTCCAGGCGGTCTGGGTACCCAAGGGCTCAACCTGCGGAAACTCCGGACTGTTATTGATGAAGCTCCAGTTAGCCTCTGTCTCCTTGTGTTTTCTGCCTCCTGGTGGCAGGCGCTGTCTGGGTCTGACCAGAGGGCCAAATCAATCCTGCACCAGGCCAAGGGTCCACCTCTAGCGCAACAACAAGCAGTCCTTACTGGTTTGAACTGGCATTTCTGCCTATCTTGGTGCCAAAAGGATAGAAATGACCTCAAACAAATATGTTCTGATATATTAAATAAGAGAAAACCAGTATTATTTCAGAACAATTTCAAAATTAAATAAGTAAATACTAATCGATCTCTAAATTAAGCTCTTGAGGTGCAACTGTATTTAAGGTGAAAATCCAGTATTGCCCTCTATAATCTAATCTCCGTTCACGGTCTGCCCCTCGAGACCCGTGGTTCACCTGTTCTAGAATTCCCCAGTGTAAATCTTGAAAGCCATGACCTTCATCAGTGCAATGTGTAATCATCAGTACCTGCATCTTTTTAATAGATATAAAGCTTTTTTATTCTACCAATCTTGTTTTTTGTTTCGTTCTGCCCACGTAAGTCATATCATACGGGCATATGATGAAATATACAAAGTATGTAAAATTGCAGTTGGTTGTCCCAAAGAGTGATACCACTCTACTAGATCTTAGATCCTGCCATTTGTTTCCCATTACTGTATGAGTACAATACATACATTGGCCGCAAGGGGAATGACCACCACTGAGGACATTTTCAGGAGATACTTTCAGTGGTAAGAAAAAGTTCACTACATAATCTTTAATGTTCTTTCCCCGAGTGTAAGCAATTAAAGGAGGATTAGTGAAAATGTATTTATTTATTTATTTCGAGGCTTTTATATACCGAAGTATAGCAGGATGCCTTCACTCCGGTTTACAAGATAACAACTTAATACAATTTTATAACACTGGCACAACTTAATATACTGGTAACTGAGAGAGGGATATAGGAGAGAGGGAGCAACGAATACAAACTTGAAGGGAACATTTTACAACAAACATTAAAATCATAAAGACAGGGGGGCGTAGGGCAGAGCTCCTAGATAGGTGAGGGTTGCAGGAGGAATAGATGAGGTGGGGAGGAAGATAAGGAGAGGGACAGGGGTGGAGGAGGATCGGAGAAGAGAGGGGGGGAGAGGCAGGGTGGAGGGGGGAAGGGGAGGACATTCGAGGGGGTTCGAGCATGATGTGCGTAGGAGAGGAGTGAGGAAGGAAGTTGTGGACGACTTAACCGATGCCATCACAGAAATTTAGTACACTATCAATATTTCCCGATGCTTAAAATTATTGAAAAAATATTTGAAAACCATTTGACACCTGTCACTTCTGAGGTTATCAGTTCCTCTCTTTTCTCAAGAAATTAATATTGACCATCAGTGTTGTAGGCTTTTTTTATTAGAGAGAAAGGGTACCCTCTAGCTAACAGCCAAGCACTTAGCTGCTTAGCGTCTCATTGGAAATCATCCTTGTTTGAACATAGTCATCAAATACGTAAGAACTGCCCTACAGGAAGATTTTTCTTTAACCAATTGGGGCGAAAACTGGAAAATAAATTATTACATTCAGTTTGTTTTCTATAAAGAGTAGGGCTGATCCCATCCTGATTCTTCTTAATTAAGATATCCAAAAAAGACAAACTATGTTGGTTCCAGGACATAGTGAACTGAAAGTTAGAATCAAAATAATTCAGCCAAACTAAAAATGATTGCAAAAGTTCTTCTGATTTTTATATTACCTCCTGTATATAATTTTAGAAGTTATAACTCTGATTTTGTTCCAGATATATTGGGAAATATATAAACATTTTTTATATCATATTTATTGAAGATTTCACAATAAATACAAGGTCCCAAAAAGCACGAAGGTAGGCGGTCTAAGAAAGCCGTCAGGAAGAAAAACAAGGATTAGACGCCTATGTTTTTTTCAAAACTTTATTGAAGTGGAGACGTATATATTCTTAAAGCCCGACGCTGGCCGAGTTTCGCCGTTAGACGGCTGCCTCAGGGGCTCAAATATATTTGGACTCAGGTTGAAGCAACTGTATTCTTGTTAATCCAGGTGTAATCCGCTGTAACAATGATTCTTTTTATTTTCTTCGCAATTCATAATCTTGTCAATGTGATGGGTTTATTGAACCTTCAACTCAGACATTGCATTGGTCTTGCACTGCGGCTAAAGAAGCTTCTGCTTCGCATTCAGATGCTCGTCCCCACTCCGAGGCAGCCGTCTAACGGCAAAACTCGGCCAGAGTCGGGCTTTAAGAATATATTCGTCTCCACTTCAATAAAGTTTTGAAAAAGACATTGGCATCTAATCCTTGTTTTTCTTCCTGATAACAAATACAAGGACACATCAAACCTGAAGAAAATCCAGCCACCAAGAGCAAGGAAAACCTTAGCATTATAACAAAAACCATCCTCACTTCAATAGTGGTCATGCATAATGAACATCATATGTCAAACAAAAAAAGGGGATTTGGTAGGAAACTCATTATCATAAGCTCTTTCTTAAACAAGATGCAGATAATATTAAAATCTCACATATTTTCCCCCTATAATTCTAACACCCACCCTTATGAAGTTTTAATTATTGGATATTCTACTTATCAGCTGTTTTGAAATATTTATTCTTTTTATTAGTATGGTTTTACTATTATGGTTCTTTTAATTTCTTGATTTTATTGTTTGCTGGTCTTTCTGTGTTCTGTATGTGAGACCAAGGTGAAGGATTATGAAAGCGTATAGTTTCTGTGCAGGAGTCTATAGCAGTCCAGTTTGTTCTGCTTTCAATAGGAGGTGTATTAGGGCCTTGTGGCACCATATGCAGTCAGAAGGGCCAGAGAACAGACACAAGCTAGACTCTGGTTGGATATTCATGAACTTTTATTAATTCACAACAGAAAAACAATTCTGCATATCCCTGCATATTTTTGCACCTGGCTTGTTCTGTTTTCCTAATAGGATGTGTTTTGGTATTTAGGGCGTGGTGTAATATTTGAAGTATTACCTTTTCATAGAAATGGTTGTTACTGTTTGAGTGCTGGCAGTTAGTGCAATTTTGGTATGGAAAGTTTACTATATTGCAATTTGTTTATTCATGGCTTTCTGAGGGTCAAGTACACACCCAATATATGTTACCATAGGCCTAATGCAATGTGGGTTCCAAGTATCTTATGTGTCTTGGGGAGAGGGGGTTGAGGGTGCTTGAGACCTGGAGAAGGGGAGAGGGAACTGAGAGAATGAGACTGCTGGTGATGGGGGGGAGGGCAGGAATGGGATGGGTATGGAATGGAATGGATGGAATGGAGAGGGGGCTGGGGGAGCGAGGCTGAATCTCCTGCTGTAAATGTCACTACACACCACTGGTACCAAAAGCATCTAGGGATGGCAAAATCATAAATCCATCACTGTCAAGGAGCCCAGATGTTTTGTGTTCTTTCTCCACAGGCAGTCCAGAACTCAACATTGGAGTCTTAGGAGCTGCAATAGAGAGAGAGAGAGTACGAAATTGTGTTTGTAGCAGCCATAAGGTGTGCAAAGTAGGAATCTTGGAAATATTCCTACTGAGGGGAAACATACTCCAGTTTTCTTGCTCTTTTGAGGATCACTCAGATGTGGAGAATTTGTGAAGAAGGGGGGTACACTTTGGAGTAGTTCAAACATCAGGGAGTATGGTTCTGTTTTGAAGAAGGTTTGAACCTAGGAGGAAGGTAGCAGGAAAGTTTTTGGACTCTATGTGGAAAAATCATTGGAGTGAGAAGGATCTCATTGTAGTACAGGGAAGCTGTTCTGAAATTGTCAAAGGAGAAGGAGAAATCAGCAGCAGATTCAGGTACCAAAAAAGGGATCTTATAGTTTAAGAAGTTTCTAAAGAGTTTCTTGATTGGGATCCTGACTGGGATCTAAGAGTCAAAGGAAGCCCCACTGCTGATTGATGAATTGTATATGTGAGTCTGGATTTTTGTTTCTGCTATGGATGTCACCAGAAGAAAGTGTATGTTTTGCCATTTCACAAGTACTTGAGTAAACCTTTCATTACTGGAAGAACCCCAAACTGTTATGGCTGTGTGGTTTGTTTACTGGAGATGAAAAGTAAGATCTATCACCATAAGGGCCTTGAACCATGTCTTCCCCCGTCAAAAGAACCAACATGCCCCAGGGGTAAGTCATGGCCTCACAGCTCCCAGATATGCCTGTGTGTCCAAGAAGAGAGAGAAACAGGGGGTTACAGACACATTACTTGGTTAGGAATCCAATGTGTTCTTACATTTGTTAGAAAATGTGACGTTTTGTTGAAGAATAAAAGCCTCTGTGCTTCTTGAACATTTCCCCAGATTCAGAAGCACTTCATCTAAAGAAACTACATCTCCCTAAAACTATGCAATAAAAGGGAGACTTGATTCCCAGGATCTCACGTATACAATACATACCTTAGTTAAGGGTGTGAATTTCAGAAGAAAATAAATAAAACTGTATTGAGCTTTTAGGTATACTGGTATTCATAAATCCTGATATGGAGAAAAGACTATGCAAAGCTGAACCTATTTAAAAGAACCTTCTGAAGAAAATGATCAATAATTTTAAATGTTTAGCTGCACCTCTATGGACCTTTTTGTGTGAATATGTTCTGGGCTCAAAAGAGTCTGGAAAATGGGAACCAGTGCCAGAAAAGGTATGACTGGTTTGGCTGATCTTTTATTAATTATGGATAGAAGAATAAGAGTCAAAAGCCATTTGGAAAATATAATCCCTTTTATCGATTCCAGGTGCCTTCTGTACTGTATATATAGACCTGTGTATGATATCTATGGTCTAATAAAAAGTTCCCACAATCTATAAATCCAAAATGAATATTTCACCATTTTTGACTATATTAAAAGGCAATTGTAGTAAAAAATGGTTGTGAAACTGTAATGCAGATGTTTTCCTGTTAGAACAGATGTTTAATATTTTTGGGAAAGAATGTAATAGATAGTCTGTTCAAAAAGCACGAGTGAGATGGGTTGGAGGTCTGAGATAAAAGATCCTGAAATTATAAATTATTTTCAGTCAAAATGTCTTGCAATAATGTGGAGGCAATTAGACCCATAGATACAATAACTCTGTTCTAAGATTAACAATTTGAAGTTATTGTTTAGATGGTTTACAGGTGAGCTAGTAGAGTGAATGAGATTTGATATTCTTAACAACCAAGATAGATCAATATTAAAATGATGGCTGCCAACTTGAATTTTTATTTTTCCAGTGAAAAATATGAAAAGATTCCCTGTTTGCCAAAATGTATAATAAGGCATCATTTTAATCAAGAAAGACCCTGCAATTTTTTTAGATGGCGTTTATTTTGAATTCTGAAAGGATTTTGTCAGGTTATAGCATTCCTATTTTGAAGCTTTTCTTTTGGGGGGTTTGTTTTCAGAGCACTTGCATGCATTGGGTTGGATTTATGGATGGTGTCTTATGGACAGTGCATGCATACTTACAAGGCAGTATTACCTTGGCAAAACTGCGTGATAGTAACATTTTGATGGCAGTGGGTTTAAACATGCACACACTGCAATGAGGTTGGTAGTTGTATCTAGAAGAGGAAAAGCCTCTTCACAGAAAACTGTAAAGGAACAGAGGACTTTATGAAAGGGATTTGTATTGCAAAAATGGTAAGAAGAGAAAAAAGTCAGAAAAAAATGGTATCTTAATGAACAGCTACAGGTTTGAATTATAGTGCCTATATCATTCTATTTATTCATGAAATTAATTTGTCAGTCTTCTTGTATGATGGAGTTAAAATGGATTGATTTGCTTATTCCTGTTCGCTGAACACATGATTGTCTTCACGTTATTTACTTAGTTATTTACTTAAAAATTTATTTTTTAATTTATCACCAGGATTACACTTGAGAAAAATAATGAAATTAACAATCAAAACAAATAAATCATAAAAATATCAGGGAAACAAATATTTGCTATTTTCAGTGCAGTTCATAAAACAGAGGGGGGGGGGGAGGGATCCAAGAAGGAAAATCAGAAGCAGATGATCAAGGACAATAGACAAAACAAATGGGAATCCTTCTGTTAAAGTGTGGTGAACCTCTTATAATAAATCCTGGTATCCACTCAAAACAGTCCCACAGGACACACTATTGCTTGCCCTAGACATATTCATCTTTTAGAATCTAGGAAAAATCTCAGTGTGGGTTAAAAAAAAACATATTTCATTTTCTCAAAATTAATTATGCATTTACAGGGAAACCCAAGAAACATTTTAAATTCTAGTCTCTAGGTACCTTGACAGAAACCCTTCCATCTTTCCTAAGTTCTTTCAGACAAGTCTGGAAAAAAAACAGATTTTTTGACTCATAAATAATGTCTGTTTGTTCCAGAAGAGCAAATGCATAATTGTAAAGAGAGGGTAAATTTCAAAACCATCTCCACAGGCAAAACAGTGCTTAGGGGCAGTGGGGCAGATTTTCAAAGGGGTACGTGCATAAGATACGCGCATATCCCCCGAAAACCTGTCCCAAGCTCCCCCTGCGTGCGCCGAGCCTATGTTGCATAGGCTGCCAGCACGCACAAAGCCCCAGGACGCGAGTACTTGGGGGAGGGGGGCATAGTGCCGGCCCGGGGGCATTCCGAGGGCGTGGCCGAGGCCTCCGAAACTGCTCCTGGGCTGGGGAATGGCGAGCCAGCAGCCGGCCCATGTGCGCAAGTTACGCCTGCCTTGGGATTTTATAACATGCACGCGCTGCCGCGCACATGTTATAAAATACAGAGTCGGCGGACGCAAGGCTGCACAAAATCAGCAGTCTGCGTGCGCCGAGCCGCACAGCCATCCTTCATTCTCTCCGAGGCCGCTCCGAAATCAGAGTGGCCTCGGAGGGAACTTTCCTTCCTGCCCCCCCCCACCTTCCCTTCCCTTCCCCTATCTAACCCACCCCCCAGCCCTAACTAATTCCCCCCCTACCTTTATTTTACAAGTTACGCCTGCCCAAGGCAGGCGTAACTTGCATGCACCAGACGGCTACCGGTGCACCATTATCTGGTCCGGGAGCTGGTCCGGAGGCCATGGCCCCGCCCCCGGAACGCCCCTGGGATGGAACCACACCCAGGGGCCCCAGCCCTGGAACGCCCGCGATGATGCGTCGGCCGTGACACGCCCCCTGACATACCCTCGACACCCCCCCCAGGAAAGCCCCGGGACGTATGCGCGAACTGGGGCTTGCACGCGCCACCGAGCCTATGCAAGATAGGCTCGGCGTGTGCAGGGGGTGGAAGGGGCAGCTTTTAGGGTGTTACGCGCATAACCCTTTGAAAATCTAACCCTTATTTTCTGCAACAGATTATTCCAGGTGTACATAAGAACATAAGAAATTGCCATACTGCGTCAGGCATATCCAGAGTCCAGGCAGAGGTCAAACCAGGTATCTATCTGAGGGAGAAGAAAAGGAACAGATAGAGCTGAAGCAGACAGGCAAGGCAAGAGCAGGTCAGGCAGGCAAGGACTAGGGCAGGTGGAGACAAAAACTGGAACAGGCTGAAGACGAAGACTGGAACAGGCTGAAGATGAAAACTGGAACAGGCTTGTGAATCAACACATACTATGCTTGGTAGCTGGACCTGTTGCTGAGGCAAATTGCTACTGGGGAGCTGCTCTTATATAGGGCGGTCCTACTGATGTCATCTCTAGGGGCCATGGGAAATTTCCCATCACGGTCCCTTTAAATGCCTGGAAGTAGTGCGTGCATGCGCCTAAGGGGAGGAACAGCACACTGTTGTTGATGGCATCCTGCTGGCGGCATCTCACTGCATCAGGGAGTCATGTCCTACCGTGTGGCTAGCTAGCGGCGCTTCACCACATGAAGAGCAGAGGATCTGGCCCGGCCGGAGGAGGTGACTGTGGCAGTTTGCAGGACCAGCCTATGGATCACCAAACACAACAGGATATAAGACAAAGGATTTAGCATGGAAAGATATAGACTCCTATGACCTATTCAAGATGGTATCAATGACTCTCTCTCATTTGGATGGACTTTATATTTAGAATTGGGAAGATAACATATCTTAGATGTAGAAGGTATAGATTAAGGTGGAATTTTCAAGATCTCTAGATGCTTCTTAAACATTTCTGCGGATAAAATTAACCTTAAGACATTTATTTAATTTATTATTTTTTTTACATACTGATATTCAATCTGAGATATCACATTGGTTTACATTCAGGTTCTGTAGGTATTTCCCTATCCCCAGAAGGTTTATAATCTAAGGGGTGGATTTTAAATGCCCTGCGCGCGTAAATCCGGCTGGATTTACTACACGCAGGGCCCTCGCACGCCGGCGCACCTATTTTGCATAGGCCGCTGGCACGCGCAGAGCCCCAGGACGCGCGTAAGTCCCAGGGCTTCGTAAAAGGGGCGTGTCGGGGGCGTTGTGGAATGACGCGGCGTTTCGGGGGCGTGACGCAGCGTTTCGGGGGCGGGCCCGGGGCGTGGCGCTGGCCCGGGGGCATGGTCAAGGCCTCCGGACCAACTCCGGGTCGGGTGATGGCGCGCCAGCAGTCCGCTGGCGCGCGCAGATTTACGTCTGCTTTCAGCAGGCGTAAATCTGCCAACAAAGGTAAGGGGGGGTTTTAGATAGGGCCGGGGGGGTGGGTTAGGTAGGGGAAGGGAGGGAAAGGTGGGGGGAGGGCGAAGGAAAGTTCCCTCCGAGGCCGCTCTGAATTCGGAGCGGCCTCGGAGGGAACAGGCAGCACGCGCTGGGCTCGGCGCGCGCAGGTTGCACAAATGTGCACCCCCTTGCGCGCGCCGACCCCGGATTTTATAAGATATGCGCGGCTACGCGCATATCTTATAAAATCCAGCGTACTTTTGTTCGCGCCTGGTGCGCAAACAAAAGTACGCATGCATGTATGTTTTTAAGATCTATCCCTAAGTTTGTACCTGAGACAATGGAGGGTAAAGTGACTTGCGAAAAGTCACAAGGAGCGACAGCAGGACTTGAACCCTGGTTCATAGCCCACTGTTCTAACCACTAGGCTATTATGCCATACTGTTTCAGACCAAGGGTCCTTCAAGCTCAGTATCCTGTTTCCAACAGTGGTCAAGCCAGGTCAGAAGTATTTGGCAAGATCTCAAGGGGTAGATAAATTCCAAGCTACTTAGCCCAAGAATAAGCAGTGGATTTCTGCAATTCTCCCTTAATTGTTAATGGGCTTTTCCTCCAGGAACTTGTCCAAATCTTTTTTAAATGCAGCTATGCTAATAGCTTTCACTACATCCTCTGGAAATGAATTCCAGAGCTTAATTATGCATTGAGTAAAAAAAATATTTTCTCTTATTAGTTTTAAATATATTACCCAGTAATTTCATTGTGTGACCCTGGTCTTTGTACTTTTCAAAACAGTAAACAACTGATTAAGGTTTACTCATTCCATTCTGCTTATTATTTTATTGACCTCTATCATATCTCTCCTCAGCCATCTCTTCTCCAAGCTGAAGAGTCCTAACCTCTTTAGCCTTTCTTCATAGGGGAATTGTTCCATCCCCTTTATCATCTTAGTGGCCCTTCTCTGTACCTTTTCTAATTCTGCTATCTCTTTCTTGAGATGTGGGGACCGGAACTGAACACAATATTCAAGATGAGGTCACACCATGGAGCGATAAAGAAGCATTCTCATAGTCTCTGTTTTATCCTCCATTCCTTTCCTAATAATCCCTAGCATTCTATTTGCTTGCTTGGCTGCTAGTGCACACTGAGTAGAAGATATCAATGTATTTTCAGTGATGACACCTAGATCCTTTTCCTGAATGGTGATTCCCAATGTGGAACCCTACATTTTGTAGCTATAATTTGGGTTACTCTTTCCTAAGTGCATCACTTTGCACTTGTCCACATTAAATTTCTTTTGCCATTTGCATGCCCAGTCTCCAAGTTTTGCAATGTCCTCTTGCAATTGCTCACAATCCTCTTGTGATTTGACAACTTTGAATATTTTTGTGTCAACAGCAAATTTGATCACCTCACTTGTTCTTCCCATTTCCAGGTCATTTCTTCAGGCCCCAAGACATAGCTCTCTGTATTAAAGAAAAACTTTTTTTTAACTGTTTGGCTTTTGTGTGCCTCCTTGAGCCACAATCTTTTAAAGTCCTCAGTGCTTTGTGCACTGCTAGCAGCACTACTTCTTTGGCAGGTCACATACAACAAACTTTTTATTTCTTCATTACTTTCTTTTTCCTCCCTTGGAGACTTGGGTTTCTGTCTGTGCAGAGCGTAGAACAAAAATCCCTGAACTGATACCATATGTGGGAAAGCTGAGCAACTTGCTAGGCTGAAGACATAGGCACACAGGACTCCAGCATTTTTTCTTAAACATTCTAGCTTTATTAACATAAATAATAATAGACTGCTTACCTCCAGCAGTGTTCTCACAGCTTACTTCATAGCAATGGTTTGCTATGTTGCTAGGTGATGCTCCATTTTATCTACCCCTTCTTTTCTTCTTATGATCTTGCTGGTTGATACCTGGTCATAAAGAACTTGCTGGCATCAACCAGATGGTTTCTGAGGAGATTTAGCCTGCTGGTATCAGCCCAGCTACCTTGTGACCTGTGAAATTACTAAGTTGTGCATTCATAATCTGTTCCTTGTTTTCTTCTTATCATATTTCTGAATGATACTTGGCGACCATCATCCTACCAGCATCAACCTGGTTGGCTTCTGAGAAGTTTTAACCTTTCTGTACCAACCCAGCTACCCCCTAGCTTGTGGTGTTGCAAGGTAGCACTTCCTTTATCTGCCCCTCGCTTTCTTATGATTACCTCCCTCCTTGCTTGTGCACTCAAGAACTGAAGATTGGACTGTTTGCAATACTACAAACCACCACTTCTATAACTACCAGTGCCCTTTACATCTGACCCAAGCATTCTTATGTTCTGTCAGAGGGTCTGCACATTTTGCATTGACCTTACTTGGTAGGTTATTCCAGCCATCTGCCATCCTTTCAGAAAAGAAATATGTTCAAAAATTGTCTCCATTTCCCTTCTTTCGTCCAGTGAGTACATTAATTATCTTTAGTTTTTCTTTGTTGGATTTGTGTTGCAAATCTTATACCATTTTAGTAATGCTTCTCTAGACTGTTCTATCCTCTCAGTTCCAGATTTCTGGTGGGTAAATCTGGGACACTTGTTCTCCAAAGAACCAGTAGTGAGCAAGCAGTTTGTAGTAGACTGTTCCCATGGAAAACTGTAGTAATATACCTTCAAAATTTACCTAAAAGTAAATTATTACATTTTGTTACCACTAACTATTTCAAACCCAATACAAAGCCTCAGAGTTAGTGGGTATATCCTACTACGCACCAGAAAAAGTTAAATCAGCCAACAATATCCTGCTGTTCCTAATACATAAATTCTGTTTTGGGAGACATATCCAGGTCCTGAGACTTTGAACTGGATCTCAGGATATTTTATACTAATGAGTTGCGATGGTGTAGACAGCTAGAGGTGTGATCCTGTGGCCTAAAGTGGCCAGTACATTGGCAAGGTGAATCTGATGGATAGCAAATGGAACAGCGGTAGGACATCTCCTGCCTGCAATGACCACCTTCCCCTTGGGTTCAGCCTTTAGCTGCTGGTGGTTAGCAGAGCTTATGCATGAAGCCTGTAACCAGGTCTAAACAGGAACACAGTTGGAGGCACAAGGGAACAATGGAAACTAGAAGACTAGATAAGACAAATCAGAAGATCTGAAGGAGCAAGAAAAAATGCTGGAGTCAACACAGTGTGATAAACTTGGGAAACAAGATTCCAATGAGAGGGCTGGAAAATTTGAGGCAACTTGCTGACTGGAAATTATATACGGTATGTCTAGACAGGAAACAAGATGGTCATAGAGCTGGGAGGACTGATCAGATAGTCCCAGAAATGCACAGAGACCTCTGCTGACAGGAGGCAAGAACTGATTTTCAGGACCTTACATGAGTTAATATTCTTTATCAAATAGTAAAATAGTGTCTAACCTTTGGTATCTATGGCTTACTTTTCTGATTCAGTGTGTCTCTTTATTTCTTATTCTTGTCTGTTTTCTCGCTCTCTGGTGTCCTTTTTACTCATCTGTTTCAATTCTCTCTCTCTTTTATGTTTCTTTCCATCAAAGGGGCTATTTTAAAACTTTCTCTTGCTTCCTTTTCTTTCTATTCTCTTATGCTTTTCTCCTTTCTACTATTCCTTCTTGTCTGCTCAAACTATTCTTCCTCTTCCTGTATGTTTACTTTTCCCAATTCCTCCTACATTATCTTCCTAGACCATCCCCCATGCTAAATCCAGGGTCTTATGTGCCTATCCCCAGTCCTCTCCATCTCCCATTATCCCTAGTCCTCTCTCTCTCTCTCTCCTTCTCACTGCACTCCTTTGCTTCCATCCTGGCTCTCTACTTCTTCCCCTTTGTTCTCTCTCCTCTTTCTGTCCTACCCCCACAATCTTAGACTTGATCTTTCCTCTTGTCAATCTTCCCCCACCCACACACCACTGGAAATTTCTCACCTCATCCAGTTCACCCCTGGAAAACACACCCTGCATATTCTTCCCATCTTTGGAAGACTCTCCCCATATCACCCTCCCACTCCTGGGAAGGTCTCCCTGTATCCCCCATCCCTGGAAAACTCTCCCCAGATTCTCCCTATCCTCCAAAATACTTCTCCCCACATTCTCCACCTTCCCCGAAAAGCTGTCATCACATCACCTCTCTGGCTTCCAATCCTCTCTACCCTTTGATCCCCACTATATCCTGCCCTCTTCCTCCTGATTCTTCTCAACCAACAGAAGAATCAACACTTACCACAGCATCAAATTTCTTTGCTGTGTGGGGTCAGTCTTGTGGTATGAGCCATGAGATCCATGCAGCTCAAACCACAAGACCAGCCTGCGCAGCACAGATGTAAGGAAGGGGTAGTGGGTGTGTAAGCCCTTGGTGCTGCAGTGTAGTTGATGCAGCCTCAAGGGCGAACCCACAAGGCCTTTGCTGGCAGCTGGTGAACACGTCCTATAGCGGAACAGTCTGGAGCTTCACCTTTGCCAGCTGCCTCCTCCGCAGGTTGAACCCTTGGATTCTGGCAGCTGGCAGAACTTAAGCAGATCCCTAGGGCAGTGGCAACAACTAGAGTCTACCAGGAAGCAGGCTAACAGAGTCAGAGAAGGGTCAAGCTCGGAGCAGGCAGAGAGCAAGAATAGTTAGGTTCAAGCAAGAAGTCAAGATCTGGAGAGTCAGGCCGAGGGTGGACAAAAACACACTGAATGCACTGGACAGAACAAATAAGGAAAACAAGGCTGGATAAAACTGGACTGGAAGGCAAGGCTAGACAAGGCTGGACTGGAAGGCAAGGCTGCATGAAACAGGGCTGGAGACAAGGAAGGGCTGAAGAGAAGCTGGACTGAAAACAAGGCTAGACTAAGAATTAACGTATGAACATATCAGGGGCCCCCCCTTGCCGAATGCAACGTATCTGCCCCCGACGAATACGAATCCCGAATGCAACATATGGCGTCCCTCTGCACATCCCTAATTTTTAAAACACTCTTGCATCTAAACAACACCACACCACACCATATAAAGGTGTTTAGTTTGTTTTACTTACTCCTTCATCATTTCCTAAAACTTCATCGATTCTAATACATTTGTTGTTAAAATTACTCACTCTGAAATGGTTTTCAAGCCCACACTTCAAACTTTGACATAATAACTTTGGCGCGTCTCTACAACTCCCACTTTGAATGTAATTGAGGAATTAAAAACACAAGAAATGTTTACATATGTGCATGACGCCTTAGAGAATGTGAGAAACAGAATGTTTATTGCCCTTTCATTTTTTAATTTTTGTTTGTCAACGGTTGCTGTGTTGTATAGCACAAACAATGTCTCAAAGTCTCCCCTTCGGTCAGAGCCGGTGCAAGGCGATTAGGCGCCCTAGGCACCTTCTGCCTTGCACCGCCCCCCCCCCCCCCCCAGTCACAGCCCTGACTCCTACCTCCAGGGGTGGGGACCACATGCTGCCCCTCAAAATTTAAATAAAATAACCCCTCCACCCTCCTGACCCCCCAAGACTCACAAAAGACTTGCCAGTGGCCTTTAGCCTTTACCATGTGACAGGGGCTACTGGTGCTATTGGCCAGCCCGTGTCACATGATAAGGGGAAAAAGGATGGGTCGTTAAGTCCCGGCATTGATCATTGAGGTCTCAGTTCTATTACTAGTCTAGCCAGTTACTTGTAATCTGGATTGGCCACTGTTGGAAACAGGATGCTGGGCTTGATGGACCCTTGGACTGACCCAGTATGGCATTTTCTTATGTTCTTATGTTCTTATGGCACTTGAGTGATTCGACTGGACCTTTGAGAGCTAATTCTGCATCAAGGACATGAATGGTATCGAGTCTGGGAAAACCGATGACTCAGTGCCATGAGAAGCTCCAGGCCATAAATGAAGATGGGATCTGCACCAATGAGATTATCTCCTGCCTTGACACTGAGGAGGACTCCACTTTGGCGAACCCCCATGTGCTGCTGGCACCAATCTTCTTTTCAGCTCCAAGGGAAAAGGCCCCAAAGGGGGTCCCTCATTTTGCTTGAGAACTCTTCTTGGCACTTCACCTGGTGCCCATGGGCTTCAGAAATCCCACTCCAGCCCTGACTTGAAACAGATCAAGGAACCAGTGCCCTGGGTGGGGGGAGCTTTTCCATGATAATTAAATCAAGAAGAGGAATATTGCCTCACTCCCTGTGTTAGAAATCTGACGCTTCTCTCCTAGATGAGGAGAAGATCCTCTGTCCAGCCCACTAAGTGGCTTAGGGCTCTTGCCCTTTCTTAGGGTTTCCATCTTCCAGGCTTGGTGTTTAGGCATCCTGGGCGATATTTAACCAGTTATAACAGTTGGAGGAGTCATGATCTGGGCCCAAACAGTGGTAATAAACAGCATGAATGTCAGGGAAAGACATCCATTACACCATCACAGCTACAAATGGTGGATATTTATGATTATGTTTTGTTATGTAAGTTTAATTTATGTTATTGTATTTTATTATGTATGTTGTATGTAATCCGCACTGAATGAATTTGCAATCCAGAAGTAGCATAATATAAGTTTTAAATAAAATAAATAAATAAATACCTCCAATGCTCACAGATACAGGCCTTGAAGCTGCTGAAAGCCAGCTTCTTGGGCTTGGAGTTTTCCATCTTTTTTTCTTTTTAGAACTTAAAACTTCTGTTTGAGGCTCTACCAAGGCAGTAGCAAAAAAAATTAAATAAGCAATGAGCCAATGCAGAGGTCACAAAATGTTGAAAAATTGAGCGAGAGAGAGGCTGGGTCAGGACCGTGCAGTAGCTTGGACAGAGGAAGACTGAAGACTCATGAAGCAATGTATATGCATAGAAATTCCCATGCACTCTCAGTAAAGTCTGCTGAGCTCCGCGAGCCGAGTCTGTATAGGTGACGTTGGATTACATCACCCTTGCATAATGGCTAATTCATGCCTACTTGTTGATGGAAAATAGGAGATATGAGAGGACAAGAAGGACCTAAATATATTTAGGATAGAGGGCACCAGGGATTAATGGACAGGTTGATGCATTAAGGAACTGTGCACTGAATTTCAGCACATGGTTATAATGCATGGATTAACATTTTTTTAAACTCCCGATTCAGTAAGCCAATGCTATGTTAATACATTAGGAGTTAAAGAAAAGCATGAAGACCTTAAAATGTGCATTCAATATGGGCTGAATGCATATTTTAACTCGGGGGTGGAGGAGGGGCTTTCAAGGAAAGAAGACTTTCAGAAGACTCAGGGGAAAGATCATAGCTCCCAGTAGCCGGGGCTCTGAGCCGATTTGGGAAGAAGCAGTAGCAGAATATAAATCCAAGCTGGGAGTGTGCAAGTTGTGAGATCTGCATTCATTGATAGGCAGCATCAAGCTACCAAACCCCCCCCCCCCCCCCCACCACACACACACATTCTCTGCATTTTGTGGCTTTTGCTGGATTCTGGTTCCAGGGAACTTCCTGCTCTGGGGGCCGTTGCAACTCCATTCCCTAGTGCTGGAAACTTTACTCCACCTCTGATTAGGAGTAAAATTTCCAGTGCTAGGAAAATGAGAGATATTTCAGGGCACCTCTCTGCATTTTGAGTGAGATTTCCACGCGAGCTGAAAACTCCTTGCTGCATCAGCAGTAAGGTTTATGCTCATAAAATGTGAGTTCAAGTGCAGGCAAAACTGGGCATCTGGCTGAATGCACCTTTCTGTATCAGTCTATAAATGCTGTGGACTAGGTGGGCGAATAACCCCTTCTAGGCTGGGCCATTAATGCAGTCCTCCTGCGCACTCAGAATTGCTGATTGTGCCAAGATTTTCATCACCCTTGAATAATTACAAGTGTCCTACAAAGAAAGCCTTTATGACACTTGGTATTTGGCAAAAGCCTGAATATCTCCCAATATTTGTTAACTGGAGGCCCAAACCGCCAGGAGTAAGTCAACTTACCTTGTTTCCAAAGGAGTCTGAGAGCATTCAACAAATTGTAAGTTGCTCGAAAGAAGACATCAGGTAATCGACATCAGTGTTCTTCAAACAAATCATGTCTGCATAATTATTTGTATTGATCAAGAGCAAGAATTAAAACAAAAAGAAAAAAAAAGAAGCCCAACCTGCAGACTTTCCTCAGCCCAATTATGTTCTCCAGGAACACATTTTTTCTGATTTAAAAAAAAAAAAAAAATCTCTGAATCACCTTCTATCAACAATGATTAGATTGGCTATAGTAGTAGCTCTCAACCTTTTTTCTGCCATGACACACCTGACAGATGATGCTCATGTGTGTGACACACTGCACATTAAATTCTGCGGCTGAAGTTTAAAAATTCAAAATATTATTTTATTATTAAAAATGATGGAAGAGAGAAAATATTCTTTAATTTCAATAACTGCTTGTAAAAAAAATATTTATTAAATTTGATTACTTTCACAAAAGTTTGAATCTTCACTTACTTTATTAGTGAGAAATCTGGGACTGATATTTTGATTCAGGGTGGAACAGTAAACAAACTCTCGAGCATCTCACTGTCAACCTCAAGAAGTTCTGAATTCTTCTGAGGTTTATATAAAGCAGAACAAAAATGTTAGCATAGAACATACTAACATACAGGCCGATACAGTACAGTGCGCTCTGGCGGAGCTCACTGTTAACCCACATTTGGACGCGCGTTTTCGACAGGCTAGCTTTACCCCTTATTCAGTAAGGGGTATTAGCGTGCCGAAAACGCGCGTCCAACCCCCCAAAACTAATAGCACCCGCAACATGTAAATGCACGTTGATGGCCCTATTAGGTATTCCCGCACGATTCAGAAAGGTAGGCGTTAATTTCTCTTGGCACCAGGAAAGTGTACAGAAAAGCAGTAAAAACTGCTTTTCTGTACACCCTCTTACTTAATATCATGGTGATATTAAGTCGGAGGTCCCAAAAGTTACAAATAGTTAAAAATTTAAAAAAGTTAAAATGGGCCCGCGGCTTGCGGGTTAAAAAATGGACGCTCAATTTTGCCGGCATCCAGTTTCCAAACCTGTGGCTGTCAGCGGGTTTGAGAACCGACGCTGGCAAAATTGAGCGTCGGCTGTCAAACTCGCTGACAGCCGCCGCTCCTGTCCAAAATGAGGCACTAGGGATGCGCTAGTGTCCCTAGCGCCTCTTTTTACCATGGGCCCTAATTTAAATAAATTAATTTACTGAATCGCGCACAGAGGAGAGTGGATTGTGCGTGCACCGGGAGAGCGGGTGCTCACCCGCTCTGCCGCGATTTTTACTGTATCAGCCCGATAGTATTGTCGGCAGAAAAAGACCAAATAGTCCATCCAGTCTGCCCAGCAAGCTTCCCATGACAGTAACTACTGCTCTGTGCAGATTATCCCCATGTGTCTGTTAAGGGCAGTAACTGCCACTCCATGCAGGTTACCCCCATGCCTTATATTAAGGATAATAATACTTTCAAGCAAAACCAAGGAACTGTTAAACCCATAACAAAATTACTGCAACATTTTAACATGGTGAGCATCCTTCCTGATAATTCAGACAATGCTGCTTGAACGTTCTTTGCTTTTGGACTTGGCCGTAGAAACTATATCCCCAATGTCACTGTGTATCAGTACCCCAGACCATAAAATGTTTCCCTTTTCAACTTAGTGTGGAATGATGAGCAAACACACTAATATGAACCCAATCCAACAGGTTTGTTGCAAAATCAATTGTAAACGTCCATGTAAAACAAACCAGAAAAAACAATTTAAACAGGAAAAGTTCAATAATTCCAAAATGACTGACATTTCAATAAAGATTTGGCATTTTGGAATTAATGAACTTTTCCTATTTAAATTGTTTTTTCTGGTTTGTTTTACATGGACCTTTGCAACTGATTTTGCACACACCTGTTGCAAAAATCAGTTGCAACAGGTGTGTTTTCAACTTGCCAATCAAAACAATATATTCAAATTCTGGTATCCCCTCAGTAACAGCATTTCAAAATCCCTCCCCTGCCAGATACTTTGTAAAATAACATGAAAACATGCAAAACAAGACAATTAGAATCTATAAGCAAACCTGCCATACCATTACAGCACTAACATCCAGAACTCAAACAGCAACAACCCTTCCTATGAAAATCAACTCTGCAAATATAGAACACAATATGCTTCCTGTTGGAAAAACAAACCAAACCAAACTGAACTGCTAAAAATCCCTACATAGAACCCACATGCTAGTCAGCAGAATCCTTCTCCTCTGTCACACACACAGAGCACAGACTGACTCTTACCTATTACAGAAAAAAAGGACCATAAATTAAAAACAAAAGTATGCAAATACTGAATCCCTGAGAAGCCAGACACTCTGGGGCAACTTTCAAACTGTGTGCAGAAGTATAAAATCCACAAAGAGTTTTTACCCACAGAGTTTATGCCAATTTCCAAAGGGAAAATATTCCCTTTTGAAAAATGAGTTGGAAAAAGTATGTGCACATACATGCACCTACTATTTTGTTTGGGTACATTTTTTGACTAAGGTACTTCCTATTCTACACGCTCCTCAAGCAGCAGGCACATGTGGCTGCTTTAGGAAGCATAAGCTTGCTATATAAAAATTTTGGTGACCCACCTCCCACCTGTTGGTGACACACCAATGTGTCCTGACACTCTGGTTGAGAACCACTGGGCTATAGGTTTTTGCTTGCTTTATAATGGATGGCTATCACACAAGATAAATTAGATGTTTAGAGTCTACTGGCTATGAACTGCTCTCTTTCATCACACAGCAACATTTGAAAGAAACTGAGTGTAAAGGGAACTTAACTGGAGAGAGAAAATGGTCAACTTGTGGATAGAAAGAAGGTGCCTTTCTCCAAAAGAGCAGGCATTTCCAGCTCTTTGTTGTTTTTACAAATAACGTCAAACCCTTTATCAAATTGCATCCCAGATATAATTTTAATGCCCTTTGGGGAGGGAGGCAGGGGTACAGCTACAAGAAAATAGGGCGTAGAAAATATAGAAACATGATCCAAATCTCTTTCCATAATAAGGAGATGCTAGTAGTTTTGTTGTGCTTTCTGCAGGCACAAGTTCAACCATCTTGTGTGGTCAGTGCTGATACCAGGAGAACTGTCTTGTGGCCTATCCATGCAAAACCTCAAGCTAGGACTTGGCAGACACAGCACCATGCACAGATTGAAAAAGAGTCTCTTGGCCACGGTCTGCGACTGTGATGGATTTCAGGAATTTATTTATGACTTTGGTAATTGAAGATGAAATATGCTATAAATATATGGAAGCAATCTGGTAAAAAAAATGTTTGCTCCAAACACATTTGAGGCTACAAGGCTAGATTAGGGAAACTGCAAAACAAAACCTACTAACAATAAATAGTTTAAGAAATAAAAAAAAACAACTTATTTGTTTATTTGATTTGATTTAGATTCTGCCTTCTAATTACTAATATGTATTTTAGAGTTGGAAACCTCTTCATGCCAGTGACATCTGTATACAAACAAATTTTGCAAAACTAAGAAAGCAACTTTCATTTGACACAGTTTAGTTATTTTCTATTTACAAAAATAGTTTTCAGCAGAATGCTGTTACAAGGTTGGCATAAATGACAGAGAAGAACTGAGAAGAACAATGGCTATCAAATCTGACTGAATATATGCAGTTCATTGTAGCAACAGGCAAGCTAGAAAGTTTGATAGGTGAGACAAGCCGGAGCCAAGTTAAAGAATCTGACTTGGCTCTAATAGTCAAAATACAAATTGAGTCCATTTAATTAGCACAGAGAACATGCATAATTATAACCAAAAATAAAACATTTTGCCAACTTATTTGTGCCCCTGGCTTTGTTTATCTCTTCTTTGTGCATGATTCACTAAGTTTTTTCCCTGTAAACATGGAGTGGAAGAAAAATCAGAGTAAATCAGGCCCTCTGTTTTTCCTTCCTTTCTTGGTATTTTCCATCTCAGTTCTGTTTCTGTATCCTCATTTCTTCTATTTTCCAACTTTTCTCATTTCTCTATCTCCCTTTCATTTCTTCATCTCTTACTTGTCCTATTCTCTTTCCTCTGTCTCTATTGCTGCCCTGTCTGTCTCTTCAATAATGACTTTCTCTCAAGCTGTTTTATCTTGCTCTCCTCCAGTTCAGTCTGTCTCTCCCATTTCTCACTCTCCCCATCCCAGCAAGTCTGTAGCTATCAAAGGGTAAAATCAATAATGAAAGTGATTTTTGTAACTTTTCTGTCTGTTTCCTCTTCTCTATCAGCCCAGTCACACTCCGTTTACTATTCTAAAGCCTTTTACCTCCTCCTCTTTCTTTATCTTCTTTTCCCCATCTTTTCAATCTCTCCATCATATCCTTCTCTCTACTTTGACCTCTTCTCAAACCTCCTATCTCCCCTTTGCTTCCCCCAATACCACTGCATCTTTGCCTTCCCCATACATTTCTTTTTATTTTGTCTTCCCTTCCTTCCATAACCCCTCTTTTCACTTATCCTTGCCTTTTTCCATCTCCCCTTACGTCTTGTAACAGATATAGGGTATGTGAGCCCTTACGGTACGTGAGCCTGAGCAAGGTTGACGCAGCTCGAGGGCAAGCCCCTGAGGCCCACGTTGGCAGTTGGTGATCGCGCCCTGCAGTGAAACAGTCTGTAGCTTCACCTTTACCAGCTGCCTCCTCCACAGGTTGGGCCCTTGGATCCTGGTGGCTGGCAGGACTTAGGTAAGTCCTCAGGGCAGTGGTGGTGACTAAAGTCCACAGACCCACCACAGACAAGGTAGACAGCAGACTTACAGAAGACAGAGATGAGCCATGGTTGGGGCTGGCAGCGAGCAAGAGTAATCAGGTCCAGGCAGCAAGCAAACATGGTCAGGTCTAGGCAAGAGATCAGTTCCGGAGCAGCAAGCCAAGGGAGATGTGGACACACAGGAGACACTGAGGACAAGAACAAAGAAGACAAGGCAAAACAAGGCTGGATGAGGCAAGGCAATGCTGGAAGATGAGACAAGGCTGGAAGACAAAGCAAGGCAAGGCTGGATGAGGCAAGGCAAGGTTGAAAGAAGGAACAAGGAACAGGAACACTGGCAACATGTGCTGCAGGGAATGTAGGAAACCTGTTGCTGAGGTGAGGTCTGGATGTCCAAAAGGCCCTTTTAAGGGCTGAAGCCTTATCCAATAGAAGATAAGTCTTTGTCCACAGGTCTTGGAACTCTTGGAGCTCTTGTCCTATCAGAGTGGCTTCTGGACAATTGTCTGAAATAGGAAGTAGTCTGGGTAATCGAGGATGATGTCCAAAGACTACATATAAGGGTGAACATCCTGTGGAAGTATTGACATGCTTGTTATGGGCAAACTCAGCATATGGAAGGAGAGAGGCCCAGTTTTCTTGTGATGTGTATGCCTGAGTCTGAGACCAACATGGAGACTGTGATTGACCCAGAATCCTCTGCTGCCTTGGCCTGTTTGCATTTCTGGCCATGTGAACTCTAAATGCACTATTGAGCCTGACCTGGAGAAATTACAGGAGATATCTGGACAGTAGCTGGAGCTGTCTAAAACTTGTGATGGAGGGTCATAGGGTCATAAAAAAGCAGAAGGAAAGGGTCAGAATCTCAGCTAACATTTCAACTACAGTGGCACCTGTGAAAACAGAGTCTTGGAGATCTCCCTGAGGGTGAAACAAATGACAGGACAAAGGACTAATGAAAGATTAATGTGACCACCAGGCAATTAGGCCCCAATTTGGGAAGGGGATCAGGGTAACATAGGTCTAAGTTATCTTCTTTTTGACATGAGAAACTGTGTATATGATACTCCCATAGATTCATGCAACTCAGGGACTTATTTAATTCAGATTGATTATTTCATCTATAAAAAGAAGAGGTAACTAATGTACAAACTAAGACAGAGAAAAGTGCTTCTCCTGAGCATTTCGCCAGAGAACTGCTGCAGCTCTGTAACTCCCAAGGATATCTGTATTGCTTATTGATATGCAATAAAAAAATTGATATTTGTTTCTACAAATTTTGGTATGGTATCCTTGTGGTCATGGAGAAGAGCCTTAAGTGTGTTTGGTGCTTAACACTTGACATAAATTCACATAAGCCTGCAGATAGGCCTTAAGGCTATGAGTCATTCACTCAGTTTGTCTGTTACTTTGAGGGTGGTATGCAGTAGGGATGTGAATCGGGCTTCGGACGATTGAAAATATCGTCGATATTTTCAAAATCGTCAGAAATCGGGGGCTCCCCCAAAATGATAGGAAAACACCATGATATTGTTCGTGGGGGTTCTCTTATCATTTGGGGGGAGGGCGGGAAAAACGGCACACAAAAATAACCCCTAAACCCATCCCGCCCCTTTAAAACTAATCCTTTAGCTTCCCTCACCCTCCCGACCCCCCAAAAAAACTTTTTACAGGTACCTGGTGGTCCAGTGGGGGTCCCGAGAGTGATCTCCCGCTCCCGGGCCGTCAGCTGCCACTAATCAAAATGGCGCCGATGGCCCTTTGCCCCTACCATGTGACAGGGTATCCATGCCATTGGCCGGCCCCTGTCACATGGTAGGAGCACTGGATGGCCCGTGCCATTTTTAAAGATGGCGCTGGCCATCCAGTGCTCCCTCCATGTGACAGGGATTAGTTTTAAAGGGTCGGGGTGGGTTTTTTCTTTATCAGCTCGGGCGCAGCCGATAAACAAAATCGCGATCAGGCCGGACGAAAAAAAAACCACGATGTGAATCGGAACCGGAATCCGAACTGATTCCGGTTCCGATTCACATCTCTAGTATGCAGAGATGAAATCCAATATGATTCCAAATTTTCAGAACAGGTCTTTCCAATATCGGACAGGAAAGAGATTTAGGCATCATAGTGGATAATAAGTTGAAATCATCAGCTCAGTGTACTTGGCGATTAAGAAAGCAAATAGATACATAAACAGAAAAGTTGTCAAGGTAACAACTAATTTGTACATCCAAAGATATGTATCTGTGCATATAAAACAATAAAATCCTATAAATAAAAAAAAAGAAAAGCAAATAGAATATTAGGAATTATTAGGAAGGGAATGACAAAACGGAGGATGTCATAATGGAGACTTCAGGAAAAATGAAAATAGACGATGAGTAAGCCAGATTGTTGAACGGTTGTGGTATGTGTTCTTTGTTTAGGCATTTTTATTATACTTTGTAACTGAATTTAAAATTATGTTAGCAATATTGTTTTATTGTGTTCAGTTAATGTTCATTTTTATTTATAAATTAATGTGAAATGATGTAAACCGATATGACGGTTCTACCAAATACCGGTATAGAAATTGTAATAAATAAATAAATAATGCCACTATATCGTTCCGTGGTGAGATTGCATCTTGAATACTGTGTGCAATTATGGTCACCGGATCTAAAAAAGGATATAGCTGTACTGGAGAAAGTGCAGAGAAGGGCGACCAAAATGATAAAGGGCATGAGACGGCTGCCCTATGAGGAAAAGCTAAAGAAGTTAGGGCTGTTAAGTTTGGAGAAGAGACGACTGAGGGGGGATATGATAGAAGTCTACAAAATCATGAAATGACTTGAACAGGTTAATGTAAATTAGTTATTTACTCTCTCAAATAATAGAAGGACCAGGGGGCAATCCATGAAGTTAGCAAGTAACTCATTTAAAACAAATCAAAGAAAATTCTTTTTCACTCAGCACATAGTTAAGCTCTGGAATTCATTGCCAGAGGATGAGGTTACAGCAGTTAGAGTAACTGGGTTTAAAAAAGGTTTGGATAAATTCCTAGAGGAAAAATCCATAAACTGCTATTACGGTAATTAATTAGCAATAGTAGCTTGTGATTTATCTAATGTTTGGATACTTGCTAGGTACTTACTTGGATTGTCCACTCTTGGAAACAGGATGTTGGGCTTGATGGACCCTTGGTCTGACCTAGTATGGCATATCTTATGTTCTTATGAGAAGATGTGATGTGGTCGCCCATGCAGGCAGAAGATGTATTGAACAAAGAGTTTCACTAATTCAGGTGCAGATGGGAGTCCAGAAAGGGGAATGAAATGCACCATCTTAGAGGTCCCTGGCCTCTGCCTGTCCTACAGCCTCGCGCTACCAGCGGACTTCTATGAGCTCTCACCTCTAGATGGCCCAGCCCCGGTCTTCTGCCTGCACCACACCCAAACTCCTACCCTACTTAATCCTGCCTCTCCCTTGCCTCAATGCTTTGGCATCAAGTTCCCTTGGGCTCCTTGCTCTAGTCACCTGTGCCTTGTGGCCTTTCCAGGCCATTCTCTGTATTTCATCGTGGCCTCGGTACTTTCTGATTTTTTCCTTGAGCCTTGACCTTGGGCCTTGTTTCCTGGTTCCCTTGCCTGTCCTATGTGCCCCAGCCTTCTGTCCAGTCAGGCCTGTCTGAGGCTCCCAAGTCTCTTCTGTTTCCAGACCTCCCTGTTTCCTAGCCTCTGGCCTACCCTGAGAATTCTAGGTCTCTCCCTGTTTCTAGGCCTCTCTCTGCCTTGCCTCTTGGGGCCTTCTTTGCCTACACTGCCTTCAAGCATTCTATGTTCCATGTTCTGTGTAGTTTTTGTCTTGGTTTGTCCCATTTTGCCTGTCTTGTCCTGTCTTGCCCCAGTCCCTGTTCCAGTTCCACGTACCCAGCTCCAGTCTGTTACAGTTGTTCCAGTGCATTCAGTTCCACTCTTACCTGCACACTGTTCCTGTGTTCCAGTTACACCCTTACCAGCACTCAGCTCCAGTGTTCCATTTCCATGCTTATCTGCATCCAGCTCCATGCTTACCTTCACTCTGATCCTGGGTTCCAGTTCCACTCTTATCTGCATGCAGTTCCATTGTTTGAGCTCCAGTCCAGCCTGCACTTCACTCCAGAGCTCCATTCCAGTCTATACCTCGCTCCAGAGCATCATTCCAGCTTCACTTCAACCCTGAGTTCCAGCACAGTCTGTGCTTCTTCCTGTTCCAGTCTCACTGGACCACCCATACTTAGCTCCAGCCTTGCCTTCCTTTGCCACTACCTTGCTACAGCCCAAACCCACAACAAATGTTTAATAATTGTTATGTCTGTAATTATTGAATATTATTCTGTTTATCCGTTGTTTTGAAATATTTATTCTCTTAGTATAGTTTAAGAATTATTATTTTATATTTCTTGAGGAATGTATACATAGAAATGTGCAGATAAAAAATGAATTGGAAACAGCAAGAAGCCAAACTCTGCATGCAGTTCAACAATGGAAAAACAAAAATATTTGCTTTATTTATTTATGTATTTATTTGTTTTAGCAATATTTCTATTTCGCCTATAATGATACAATCAGGCTATAGTCATTTTATTCTATATTTGGGCAAGGTCTGTCTGTGTTCTGCATGTGTGACCGAGGCAAGGTATTCTGCAGGTTTGTAGTTTTTGCTGTAGCAGCTTGGCTTGTTCTGTTTTCCTAATAAGAGGTGTATTGGTGTTTAGGACCTGGTTTAATATTTGTAGTGTTGCCTTTTCATAGTTTGGTTGTTACTGTTTGAGTGCATTCCATAATACCGATGTAACCTTTACAGATTAGTTTGTGTGCAATTTTGCAGATCCTGGGAGAATATTACATGCTATATTTCTGTTTCCATTTCTCCAGTTTTGTACTGCATAAAGAGTGGCTTTTTGGGTTTTCATTCCAGTTTCTGTCTCCATATTTGTAATTTGTGGTCTTTCTATACTTGGTGAAGGTCACTTCTGTGTGTGTGATTAAGGTAAGATATTTTACTAGTATGTAGGCATTTCTGTCAGTCTTATTTATTGCGTTTTCTCAATAGGACATGCATTGGTGGTAAATTTTGCATGGTAGTAGAGGGAGTTTGTGTTACTATTATTGAGATGACAACAGAATATCTTTTTTGTACGGCGAGTTGTACAGGGAATGTCCTAGTTCTGCTCTGCACTCATTGCTGGGGGGTCAGGGGGGAGGAGTTCCTGTGGATGCTGAGAATATGTTTATATTTAGCCCAGTCACGGTCATGTGTTCAGTGTGCCACCCATATGACAACCTCTGTCAGGTGTGTCCCAATAGAAAAAAGGCTGAGAACCACTGATCTATACAAATGGTTATTTGGTGCTTGGCTCCCTCCAACAGATGTCCATTCTTCCAAGGTTAGGTTGACTGCTAGCAGCTCACGATCACCAATCATATAATTATTCTGTGCTGGAGAGAATTTCTTAGAAAAATAGGAGCAAGTTACAAGAGTGCCCTTAGTGTTATGTTGTAGGAGGATAGCACCTACCCTAAGGGTAGAGGCATCTATTTCCAGATTGAAGGGTTGAGACAGATCTGGGTGATATAAGCAGGTGTCAAAGGTGAACTCTTTCTTTAGCTATTCAAAGGCCTGAATGGCATCTGAGGTCCAATTCCTGGTGTCAGCACTCTTTCTAGTAAGGGCTGTAAATGGGACCGCCAAGGTGGAATACCAGGTATATATTGTCTGTAGTAGTCTATGAAACCCAGAAAGCATTGAATCGCCTTAAGGCCTACAGGCCTGGGCTATTCTGAGATGGCTTTTAATTTCTCAGGATCCATCCGAAGGCCTTGATATGACACGATGTTCCCCAGAAAGGGGAGTTCTTCTTGCTCGAAGAAACACTACTCTAACTTAGCGTAGAAATGATGCACATGTATCCTTTGCAGGACCTGCTTCACATGGTGTTAGTGCTCAGACAATGATTTTGAAAAGATCAGGATGTCATCTTGGTAGACCACCACTTGAGAGTAGTGGAGGTCCCAAAATATCTCATTTACCATAAATTGGAAGACTGCAGGAGGCATTGCATAACCTGAAGGGCATTACTAGACACTCATAATGTCAATTGCGGGTGTTAAAGGAAGTCTGCCACTCGTTGCCTTCACAGATTTGGATCAAATAGTATGCTCCTCGAAGGACCAACTTCATAAATACATGTATACCCCAGAGATCAGATGAAATGGGTATCGATTTATTTTTTTTTGTAATTGAGTTGAGACCACGATTGTCAATGCATGGATGTAATGACCTGTCCTTCTTCCCTACAAAAAAGAATCCAGCTCCTGCTGGTAATGACAATGGACAAATAAAGCTTTGGTCCAGATTCTCTTTTATGTATTTAGACATTGCTTCTGTTTCAGGAGCGGAGAGTGGATAAATGCACCCTCAATGGGGAACCTTGTCTTGGAAGAGATCTATGGCACAATCATAGAGGCAATGAGGTGGTAGGATCTCTGCCTACTTCTTACTGAAAACATCAGTGAATTCACTATACTGTAATGGTAGGCCTGAAAGTTTAGAGGTAACAATCTTAGTAGTCAGTACTACATAAGAAACTCTGGTAATACATTGTTCATGACACATAGGGCCCCATCTAGCAATTTGCATTGTTGCCCAGTCAATGTGGGGCTGGTGACTCAGGAACCACGGTAAGCCCAGAATGATTGCATTGATTGCCTTGAATAACATGTACAGACTGATTTTTTCTTCATGTAAGATCTCAGTCTGTAAGATCAGTGGTACTGTAGTCTTAGTAATCTGTCCTGGCAAAGGATCTCAGTAAATAAAGGATATCGAAAGTAGGGAATTCAAGGGTACTGTTGGTATGCTATAGTGTTGGACCAGAGCCTCATGGATAAAGCTCCCTCCAGCGCCTGTGTCCAGGAAGGCAAGATCATTGAGAAGGACATCTCTGTGAGATAGGCGTACTGGAACCAGTAATGGTGGAGAGGGGCAAGGATGTTCTAGGGTGGCCTCTCCCTCCAGGCCTAGGTCCTTGGGTTTCCCAGTTTGTTAGGGCAACACTTTCAAGATGACAGGGTGTAGCGCAGTAGAAGCATAGATTGAGAGTCTGATGCCTCTGTCTCTCATTATCTGAAATTCAGAAATGATCCATTAGCATAGGCTCTGCTATTGGTAAACCAGAGTCAGGAGGGGAACGGTTAGTCACTAGGTACTGAAAAGTTGAAGCAAGGTGAGTGGAGCAACAGGTCAAACTTCTTTCTTTGGCCCATTCCTGGAACCTCAGGTCTATACGTATGGCTAGACTGATCAGCCCATCCAGGCTAGGTGGTAGGTCTCAGGCAGCCAGCTTATCCTTAATGCATTCCAAAGGTCCATGTTGGAAAATTGCCAACAAGCTGTTGCTACCCTACTGGGGTTCAGAAGCCAAGGTGCAAACGTTTACTGTGTACTCCCCCACCGAGCAGGAGCCTTGTCTGATCTGCAGGAGCTCAGAAGACTTAGATGTGGTGCAACCAGACTCATCAAATACTTGCCAGAACTCTTGCAAAAAGTGGGTCAGATCAACCTAGGAGTGGGGCATCCCATTCCCAGAGAGGGGATGCTCAAGCCAAGGTGGTGCCTCCTAACAGAGAAAGAATGTAGGCTACTTTGACTCAGTCGGTAGGAAACAATGGTGCCTGCAGGTAAAATTGCATCTGACACTAGTTAAGGAAGCCTCTACAGCTACTTGGATCACCATCATATTTCGGAGGCGGAAGCAAATAGAGCGTAGGTGTGGCAGATCTGATGACTGGTGCTGGAGCAGGCGTAGGAACAGACCGGGCCACAATGCCCTTGTTATTAAAGCTCTGCTGTTAAAGCTGGGAATTAGCAATCTGTTATTAGAGCTCTGTTGTTAAAGCTGAGAGATAGCAATCTGTTATTAACAGAGTTGCTGGATATAGTAATCTGTTATTATTTAGAATAGTTGTGGGTGGATCCTTGGACCAGTGTCAGGTGACCATGCCCTCGGGAGAGCTCCCGAGAGGGACCACTGGCCAGGCTTAGTGTAGGAGACAGACACACACTAGTTCTTTTATTAGACAATATATTAAACCACCAGAGGTGGCAGTAGTGAGCTGGAAGCACCCGGCTGGGCTGTACTCCCTCAGGTATTGGAACAGCGATCCCAAGGTGGCTGAGCTGTAGAGAAACTAAGAAAGTGAGTAGATAGGATATACAGAGTTCTGGAACAAGTCCTTGATGATAACACTCACACCATAGTCTCTTGAGGCAGCCCAGGAGTTGGAATGCAGTAGGCCCTCGAGGAGCGAGTAACTGTTCCCAGGGAAAGCTCTGAGAGATAGATGGAAACTCACTAATGTTGTAAGCAGCGATGACTTCTTAGCAGAAGTGGTATTCAGGAGCTGGTCCAGGACGTGGGCCCTCGAGAAGCGAGTACCAGTTCTGGACTGCGACCTGAAAAGAAAAAGAGAGAGTGAGGCCCCCGAGGAGCGGGTATCTCTAGTGAAGTCTGAGGAGGCAGAGTAGCTAGGATTGCGGAGAGCGAATCCCATTCGCAGCGACCTAGAGGAAGCTAGGTAAACCTGTCCCTTGCTAACTCGTCTTGTTAGCGAAAACTGAGACGTTAAATATCTGGAGCTGATGACGTCATCTCAGGGGGACGCCCCTGAGGTACGCGCCAACGCTGGTACATCAGTCGGGCCGCGCGCGCCCTTAGGCACCTGGTCAACATGGCGGCTTGCAGCGTCGAGCCGGTCCGGGGACGCCGGAGGAGGACAATGTGTAGATGCAGCAGCAGCTAGCCTTCCATCAATCCCGGAGGGAGTCGCCAACAAGGTAAGGTGGGCGGAGCAGAGACGTCGGGCAGCTATGGACACAACAGCCCTGAAGATAGCCAGACATGGTATTCAAATGATTGTGCTGCTATTGGCGCTGATGCGCTAGACCAGCAATGGCAGAGGTAGGAGGCGAGTCCACCAAGCTCAAGGATTTAGCAATCTGTAATGGATACATTGTGTGTGAGCCCTTAGTGCTGCAACGCAGTTGATACAGGCTTGAGGGGAAGCCCCTGAGGCCCACACTGGCAGCTGGCGAAAATGCCTTGTAATGGGACAGTCTAGAACTTCATCAGCTGCATCCTCCGCAGGTTGGGCCCTTGGATCCTGGCAGCCAGCAGAACTTAGGTGGGACTCTAGGGCAGCGGTGGTGGCTAGAGTCCAGAGAAACACCAGAGACAAGGTAGACAGCAGGCGTATGGAAGTACGAGAAAAGCCAAGGCTGGGGCAGGCAGTGAGCAAGAGTAGTCGGGTCCAGGCTATTGATCAGGTCCAGGCAGCAAGTAAACGTGGTCAGGTCCAGGCAAGAGATCAGGTCCAGAGCAGCAAGCCAAGGGAGATGTGGATACACAGGAGACACTGAAAACGGGAACAAGGAAGACAGGCAGTATAAGGCTGGACCAGGTGACGAGGCTGGGCCAGAAGACAAGGAGAGGCTGGAATATGATGCAAGGCAATGCTAGACTAGGCAAGGCAAGGCTGAAAGAAGGAACAAAGAACAGGAAGGCTGGCAACATGCACTGCAGGGAATATAGGAGTCCCGCTGCTGAGGTGAGATCTGGATATCTGAAAGACCCCTTTTAAGAGCTGAAGCCTATGATGTCATCCAAGGGCTCAGTGGCCTGTTTTCCACTGCTGGCCCTTTAAGTCTGTGTTGCCGGTTCACACGTGAGCCTAAGGAGAGCAGGGCCAATGTAAGAATGGTGCCGTCTGTGCCACGCAAGTGAGGCCTGCTGTTGCGGCGTTCAGGGTGGGAGAGGAGGGAGGGGAGGGAGTTTTCTCCTTTGTTGCATCCCTGTCTTTCCTCCATCTCTCTTCTACATCTTCTTTTTCTTTTCTCCTTCCTCCTTTATCTTCCCTCTTTCATATTCTCCCCTCCCTCTCCTTTCTCCTACCATCCTCCATCCTCTGTTTATTCTCTTCCCCCTTCTTCTTCCTATCACCTTTCTCATTTCCTTTCCTTTCCTCCTTACCTCCAATTCCTTTCTTTTCTCCCTCTCAGGCTCCATATCTGCTTCCCACCTCCTCCTGTCAAATTTGAGGGCAGAAGAAAGCTGCAGCAGTAGTCTGTGGGAATAATAATGAGAGCATTCCACTCTGTGTCCCTGCTTTCATGTGCTTTCACTTGAAATAGGAAATGAAAGAGTAGAATAGAAGGGATGGCTACAGTGACAAGGAATGTAGAGTTCTCTTTCTGTCTCTCCCTCCAGCTCCCCCCCCCCTCCCCTGGACTGTGCTACCATTACAACATCTTGTTGCCAAGACGGCAGAAAGTGAATGAGGGCAGGCACCATGGAGCAAGGGCACCAGATTAGGAGCCTGTTGGAGAACAAAGGCAAGTCTAGCTCAATTGCTCTTTTTTTACATTTCCTTCATTATGAATGTTACCCCCACCAGGTAGTAGGGCCTAGGGGGTCAACTGGGAGTTCTGGGGCCATGTTCCGACCTATGCTCCCTGGTTCCCTGACTGGAGAAAAAGGTATGGTTTTTCAAGGTCCTTAGGCTGTCTGGAGGTTTTCTGCCAAAAAGACAAAAGACACAACAGTTGAGGTTGTTCCAAGAAATAACAGATACAGTCAGTCACTAGTAAATCTGCAATGCTTGGCAAGCAGTAGGTATGCTTTAAAAAGGACCCTCTCTGAGCATTTCCCTGTATGCAGATGCAGGATGTAAACTTCTTCTCAGTAGGAAACTAGAGATTTCTCCTTATAAACTTCAGAAGTCTCTGCCTATAGATTCTTACAAAAGCAACTCTGCAAATAGATTTCCCAGTCTATCAGTACTCAAGGTGACTCCCACCAGAAATCCACTCTTCAGAAGTTTTTGGTAAACTCCCATGGAGTATTAGGAATACTCCATTAGTAGATGAGTAAAAGTATTAGGGATGAATTTAATTAGCTCTCTTTCTATGTCAAAGCAGATCTCTGGATTAACTAAATTTGTTTTTTATTATATTCCTATTATCAGGAGATTAAATCTTAATGAGGAAATCAGATCGTACTATCCCTACTTGTGCTCCTGTGTCTTCACATATACATTATTGCAATGCCTTGTATACTGGGATTTCTGAGGTCTCTTTGAGAAGACTGCAATTATTGCAAAATACTGTGGCAGGGCAGTTTGTGAAGCTTTTAAATGTGACCATGTTACATCTTTATTTCAGGTACTGCACTGGTTGTTGGTAAAATGCAGAATTCAGTTTAAAATTCTCTGTCTCACTTATAGGGCACTTTATAGAGGGTTTGCCTTTATACCTGTCCAATCTATTGTTCCCATATAGACCAGTAAGAACCCTGAGATCCTCTCAACATGAATTGTTCAGTTTGAGAAGACTGCAATTATTTGTTTTATTTATTATACTAATGAAAAGTGCCCGGTGTCACTTGGATAGTCTGGTCTATAACAGCCTATGTGTGTGTGTGCCAGTGTGTGTGTCTACCTCTGCCTGTGTATGTCTGCCTCAGTGTATGTTTGTGCATGTGTTTTGGGGGAAGCCTGTGTGTGTGTGTGTGTGTCACCCTGCGCTTGTTGTGTCTATGTGTGTCTGCCTGTGCCTTTGTGTGTGTGTGCCTGTGTGCGTGCCTCTGTATGTGAGGGCCTGTGCCTGTGTGCGTGTAGGTGCCTCTGCCTGTATGTATGTGTTGGCCTATACCTGTGTGTATATGTCTACTTGTGTTTGAGAGTGTGTATGTGTTTGGCATGCCTGTATGTGTGGATGCCTATGTCTGCCTGTGCCCACCAGTGTGTGTGTGTGCATGTGTGTGTATGTGCATATGCATGTGTGAGCCAGTGTACATGTTTGTGTGAGCTTGTTTGTGCTCCTTGTGTGTGCCTATGCCAGCCTATCCCTGTGTGTGAGATTGTGAGAGACAGGGCTTCACAGTACTCAGCATTGCTCAAGTTGTCTGGTTAATAACAGCCCGTGTGTGTGGTGTATGTGTGAATGCTTGTGCCTGAAGGTGTGGGGACCTGTTCCTGCCTGCCTGTGTGTGTATGGGGGGGCCCACGTGTATGTGCGTGTGTTTGGAGAAGTTTGTGTGCGTGTGCCTGTGTCTGTGTGTGTCCGTGCCTGTATATGTGCCTGTGGATACTTCTTTGCAGACAGAGCGTATTCTCTTTGCTATTCCAGGCGCCATCTGGTGGCCACAATGGTGGCTTTACTCAGAGAGTAAAGCCACCATCCCCGGACTACCTCCCCAGACCACCCCCGCAAGGAAAGAGCGTGGCACGCCGCGTGCTTAAGGTATAAATAGTGCAGCAGTATCAGGAATAGCGTCACAGAGCACTGAATGAGAGCGGCGATTGGCTGCATTAGAAAAATGCTTAGCTCTGATAGGTTGCATTCTCATCTCCTTGCCAACCTGTCTGACCCAATCTATGAAAGGGCTGTGAGGTCACTTATGACTCACAGGAAAGGGCTGGTTTTTCTTATGGATACTCCCACATGGCCTTCTCCTATTTCAAATGGCCGCTAAGAAATCACTGCGAACCAAAAGAATGAAACTATTATGATATGTTTTATTCGTGGGGGATCACCATGCATTTTGCAAACCCACGAATACAATGAATAGGGACTTATTCATTGCAGATTGCACATTTGTTGAAAACAAATGCACATCCCTAATACTTCTGTTACTGTTCTTCTCCCAAAATCTCCAGTAGATTGGGCCCTATAGGGGGTTTATCCCAACTCCTTTCTCCCTTCAATTCCTTCTTCTCCTCTGGATGGCTATAAGTAATCACTCCTCTGGATATTGATTCATCCTCAGGTCTCTTCTCAGTGAAGCAATCTCTCCAGTTGATGTTAAAGCAGCAAAGAAAATAACTTGACTGAATCCCTGGTTAATGGGTACTCAGAACTCACATAATCAATTGAAAAATAGCAAAAAAGAGGAAACAGAGGATGGAAAGAAACTCTAGGGAGGTATTAAAAATTAAGCAACAGAAAAATCAGGGGACAGTCATGGCATGCTGCCCCTGGGAGGGAAAAAAAAAATCCACACCTAGAAAATGGAGGTCTGATTTTTTATAGCAGAGAATCTTACCATTTCATATGTCCCACATGATGCAGCTAACCATTCACACTATTGTTTTTATGTTTCCTCCCAGAATGAAAAGTAGTTTAATCCTATGCTGGTAGAGAAGCAATGGGGTCTCTACATATAAAACAGTAACTCATCAGGAGTTCTGGAAGCTGGGTCAAAAGGGAAAGCCTGGCTGAAAAGCTATGCTTTAACTTCTTTCCTGAACTTAAGGTAGCATGACTCCAGGTGCAGGAGTCAGTGGTATTTTTTTTCCGAATTTTTGGTGCATAAAAGCTGAAAGCTTGGATTCTTGTGCAGGACAATCTGATTTATTTAGCATTTTTTTTATATACCGAGGTATAGCAGAGTTGCCTTCACTCCGGTTTACATACAGAAACAACATGTTACATTGAACGATGTATGAAGTTAACAATTTAAAATTAGCGATAAATAAAGACATAACAAGAGTGAATAACAAGATAGCATAGAATAGAACCCTGAATAGATGAACATAGAACTCGTAAAGCATTGAAGCATCTGATGGCAAGTAGTGGAGAAAAGGAGCTCTTTTAGTGGACTGGAGTTCCCTTGAGGGCATGTATTGGGAGAGAAGTTGAAAGAGGTATTCAGGCGCCTGTTTATTCAAGTATTTGAAGACAAAGCAGAGAGTTTTAAATTTTATTCTGCTTTCTACTGGGAGTCAGTAAAGTAGATGTAGAATAGGTTTAATATGATCACTTGCTTTAGCACCTACCAAAATTATTGAGGCAGTACTTTGTAGGCGCTAGAGGCACTTCACACTGTATTGTGAGAAGCCATTATATAGGGATTTACAGTAATTATTTGGCTAGTGATTAATGCATGGATTACAGTAACAAGATTATGTTTACCAAGGAAATTGCATAGTTGGGAGACCTGTCGCAAATACAACAAGGATTACCACTTTCGAGATGTGGGGTTCCATTGTGACATTTTGTTTGAGTTGAATCCCTAGGCTTCATACTGACTCCTTAAGATGTATGATGGTATCTGTTAATAAGGGAAGTGTTTGTAAAGGGTGACCTTGGCGGTTGAGCCAGAGCAGATCTGATTTAGATGGGTTTAGTTTATCAGGCCGATACACTACAGTGCGCTCCAGTGGAGCGCAGTGTTATCCCGCATTTGGACGCGCGTTTGACGCGCTAGCTTTACCCCTTATTCAGTAAGGGGTAATAGCGCGTCGAAAACGCGCGACCAACCCCCCCGAGACTAATGGCGCCCGCAGCATGCAAATGCATGTTGATGGCCCTATTAGTCATTCCTGTGCGATACATAAGTAAAATGTGCAGCCAAGCCGCACATTTTACTTTAAGAAATTAGCGCCTACCCAAAGGTAGGTGTTAATTTCTGCCGGTGCCGGGGAAGTGCACAGAAAAGCAGTAAAAACCCTCATATCATGGTGATATTAAGTCGGAGGCCCCAAAAGTTAAAAAAAGATAAAAATAAAAAAAAAATTTTTAATGGGCCCGTAGCTCACGGGTTGAAAACCGGATGCTCAATTATGCCAGCATCTGATTTCCGAACCCGTGGCTGTCAGCGGGTTTGAGAACCGACGCCGGCAAAATTGAGTGTCAGCTGTCAAACTCGCTGACAGCCACCGCTTCCATCTAAAAGAGGCGCTAGGGACGCGCTAGTGTCCCTAGCGCCTCTTTTTACCACGGGCCCTAATTTAAATAGATTAAGTTACTGAATCGCACGCACAGGAGAGCGGGTGCTCGCCCGCTCTCCCGCGTGGTTTACTGTATCGGCCCGTGTGTTTGTTAAACTATTGGGCTACTGCTGTAAGACAGTTATTGAGATTGTGTTTGTGATTGTTTTCCTATAAGCGTTGAATATTCTAGACCCTTGCAGGCCTTTAAAGTCTGTTGCTGTTAACTTTTTAAACATAATGGGACCGATGCAAAACAGCCGAGCACGCTGTTTAACGCATGTCCACAGCCCCTTATGCAATAAGGGGATTATTTATTTATTTTATTTAACTCTTTTTTTTATACTGACATTCATGGAGCATATCATATCGGTTCACTTAGAACAGGGGTATTATAATGTTAGAAAGAAGGTTAAATTACATTGAACAGGGGTCATGAGAACTTGGTTAACTGAAAGAAAATGAAAGGCTTAGAAGGTCAAGGTGAGAAATCAGTAATTAACAATGTAGAATGATGTACTGCATTGCAGATCTAGAAATAATTGATATAGCCAATAATATAAACTTAAACTTAAACTTAAAATTATAACATAAAACATAACATAACTGGCTACTAGCTATAAGGGAGCTACTTAATTAATTAATAGGGGTAAGGGAGGGGAAAGGAGAGGAAAAGAGGGGAGGGGTGGGTGGAAGAGAGGAGGCTTAGGTGAGAATTATATGAATGGTAGAAGGCGACAGATAGGTAACAAAGGTAGCATATTAAGTGGTTTCAATAGTAACTAAATGTTAGCAATATATAGGTGACATGTTTATAACATACAAATTTCAATGCACGTCCAACCCCCGGCAAAACTAATAGAGCTCATCATATGCTATTTGTTATTCACCCCTGATCTAAAAGAAAATGTGCACCTGACCTGCACATTTTTAAGCTCAGAAATTAATGCCTGTCCAGAGCAGGTGTTAATTTCTGAGCAGCCCAAAAGGTTGCACAGAAAAGCAGAAAATACTGCTTTTCTGTACATCCTCCAATTTAATATCATGGAGATATTAAGTTGGAGGAACCAAAAAGTTTAAAAGGTTTAAAAAAGAAATTAAAAAAAAAAGTGCTGGCGGTCAGGTTAGGGAAACAGATGCTCAATTAACGAGCGTCCATTTTCCTAACCCATGGCTGTGCACCAGTTAGGAAAACGGACAGTCACCTCTCCTGGGCGCCCGCTGTCATGAAGGTGCAAGGGGCACACATTTGTCCCTAGCACCTCCTTGGCAGTGCGACCCCTCATTTACATATTGCATCTCACACCCAGGAGAGGTACCTGGGCACGCGTTAGGAAAGCTGGCGCTCAACACTGAGCCACACCCATTTATTGCATTGGCCCCAATGGGCCTGATATTCATTGCGTCTTCAGCACTATTTAGCCAGTTAAGCAAGACTTATGTGGCTAAGTAGTGGCTCTTGTGTATGCGTCTATGTTCAGCAGTCAGTCACGGCTTAGCCGTATAAGTCCCTTATACAGTTAAAAGATACACGCACAAAAAGTAGGCGTGTACTGGCCGGATCAGAGGTGGAGTATGTTAGCCATATGACTTAAATGGCTTTCTATTCAGAGTTAGCTGGATAAGTATACATGTAAGTTTAGATGCCCCATAGAGCAAGTCTAATCCTAGCCAAGTAGACTTATATGCGTATATTCAAGAGCGTTGCTATGCTGAAGAATATACATTGTAACTTAGCCAGATAAGTTACTTACATGACCAGCTTTGACGATCTACCCCCTTATCGCACACTGTTTTGATCATTTGGAAAATTAGTATATTAAAAATAAATTTTACCTTTACCTTTCCACTTTCAAGATCCTCCTTAAATCCCAAGAAAATTGTCCTTGTTCTAGGTCTGGGCACCCCATCCTTGGGTCCCAGCCATATTCTCAGGACAGGAGACTGAAAGAACAGGAGGCTTGTGAATTTGTTAGTCTCATACTCCCTGCAAGTCACCTCCAATTGGGGAATGTTAGGGAAACACAACCACTTCTATTCTCTATGACCTCATACCCTCAGAGTCCGTGCAGACTCTGATTCATATAGCAGGGGATACTTTGGTGACACCATTAAACAAATAAATATACTTAAATGTGTATTTGAAAAACTAAAAGAATCTTCATAGGTAATGTTGCAACCTTCATTACATTTTATCCTAGTCCACTGGACTCAATAACCAGCTCTTATGCATATTTTGCATTTGGCCATAGCATCAAGGTAAGGTACTAGAAGCACAGGAAATCTTAGTAGCTAAATTTTCATTGTCTAGTCTAAGAAGATACTTAAGTGAGAGGCACAGATCCTATACTGTAAGTTCTCCGACAAGGTAGGATAAATATGCTTAGCAGGAAAATACATAACAACCACACAAATAGAGATAAATAAAATAAAAGCAATATCAAACATGGCAGGGTTAATCCATAAATATTATTTAACCACCTATATATCATGGTGTATATTAAAAACAGAAAATTCTAACAATGCTGTACCTGACATAATGAGTGCTAGCACCCTTCCTCATCATGATCTTATTATATTGATTGACCTGTACTTTCTTTGAAAAATAATAAAATGTTGCCACTGGATGAGAGCATGCTAAAGTTGCAGCTCAAATCAGGTATCATTTTTTCCATGTGTAGAATCAGCCAAGTCCATGTCTGGAATTCAAACCCAAATATGTCTGAATCTCTGCTGAGGATTTTATCTGGAGAGACAGAAAAATAGAAAGAGAGAGAGAGAAAAAAAAACATGAAATCTGCAATATGCAAGTGGGAGGTGTGAAAAGTAAAAATGAATTCCTTTTGTTTCCAGGATCCATGTTGGCTCATTCACTACTCTCATGGATCCAATGCCATGAATAAAATATACCAGTTCTCGTATATAAGGAAAAAGGAGAGAAATTTTACTTAAAAACCAAATGCTCTAGGTTGATCTTGCTGCTTGGCAAGCAAGCTACAAGATGAGGACTGTATCAGAATTAAAAAAATACATGCGACAAGCACAGACAATCTCTGAGGGATAGGAAGCAGAATAGGAGATGTGGCTGGGCAGACTGCATGGCAGGGATGTGCAAAGATGAAAATGTTCATTTTGGCTCATTAATTTGCTTCATTTGCTTCAAATGGGGGAAAAAAATGTTTATTTATAGTTATTCATTCATTCATTTTTCATTAAGGTCAAAGAGGGGAAAAATGCATCCTAATTTCAGCTCCACAATTGAAGTTTTCTATTCAAGTTGTATTTATTTATTTATTTATTTGTTCATTTATTTATTTATTTAAAAGTATTTATATACCGTCTTTACAAACAATGTTTAATCAAAACGGTTTACATAACTAAATAAAATAAGCGTAAACACAAAGAAATTAAAAAACATAGAATTATAAAAAGCATAAAATTACAAAATATGATCAATAAAAATAAAATATTGAAACTAACAGGCAGACAGCAGGAGAGGGCAGGGTTACTCAAAGATACCAAGAGTGGGGTAAAATTGCACCAAGAATTGCATGATTAATCCAAAGCACCGTGACAGGGCAAAGTAGCCCAAACAGAGGCATCAACAGCCCCAAGGCACCATGAGAGGAGCAAAGCAGCACTAAGAATGGCAAGAACATCCGAAGGCTGCATAAGAAGGGCTAAGGGAACTAACAACAGTGGCATGAAGATCCAAAGAGATCATGGGAAGTGCAGCAAATATGTAAAGTAAAAAACTGGCATGGCAAGAGCAATAGTCAGTGAGGGAATTTGAAAAGAACTTTGAAGACAACAGCGGCACCCAAGGCACTAAGAAAGACTCAGAGCAGAAGGAGGGCTGGTATTTAAAACCACAAAGCATAGGTGCAGAGCAATGCAGCGAGAAGAGCAGCATCAGACCCAAGGATCTGTAAGGGAGCAACACCCCAAGGCATCAAATGAAGAGCAAATGGCACAAACAACAGTGACATGAAGGCACAGTAAGAGGGGTGAAGCATCAGCAATGGCATGAACACCAGAAAGTACCTACAGAGTAGCCAAGAGCACCAACAATAATGGCATGAACACTACAAGGTACCTAAAGAACAATGAAACAGCAGCAACAGTGAAAGGGCATCATCAAGGCACAGTGAGAGGGGTGAAGCAACAGTAATAGTAGTATGAACTGCCCAAGGCTTGGAGTGTGGGATATGACCAACAGTGAAGTGGCATCAAACTGAACTCCCCAAGAGATAGAGTGAAGGGTAAGGAAAACAGCACAGTGGTATCCAAACCGCCAAGAGGAAGGGTGTGGGATATGCTAACAGTATAGCGGCATCAAAATCCTCAAAGCATAGTGTGCAGGGTATGACAAACAGCACAGTGGCATCAAAATCCCCAAAGCATAGAGTGCAGGGTATGACAAACAGCACAGTGGCATCAAAATCCCCAAAGCATAGAGTGCAGGGTATGACAAACAGCATAGTGGCATCAAATTCCCAAGGTATACTGAGAGGGGCAAAAGGCATCTCAACAACAGTGGCATGAACAGCCCAAGGCACAAAAAGAACAGCAAAACAACAACAACAGTAGTATAAATACCCTAAGTCACTGTAAAGGGGGCAAAACAGTACCAGCAGTGGTAGGAGTTCTCCATAGCACCAGGAGAGAGCCAACTGGAAGACAAACACAGCAATGTGCAGAACTAGGAAAAAGATGGGGTGGGAGGAAAAATTTGTATTTTTTTTTCTTTTCTAAAACCTTTTTTTTTTTGGGGGGGGGGGGCGGGGGCAAAAGCACCCCAGTATAACCAACAGAGAAGCAGGGTGGTAAAACCAGGCCGAGATCCGAAAATGGCACAAGATGATAGCAAGATACATGTAAGGGAGCTTCAAATTCTGTCCTTTACTACATAGCAGTGACTGTTCCTTAAATGTATAGAATCAGTGGTCTCAAGAGGTTTGCTTGCCAGCAGTGTGATTCAGAGGTCTCAAAAGATTCTGCCCCTCTGTGTGAGGTTAGTGTAGTGAGGTGTGTTAGTGTAGTAGTGTTCTACTCCCCATTGGAAGGGGTTTGCGAGTTAACAAAACTCCTGTGCCCATGTGATACAGGGGGAATTGAGAATCAGCCTTAGCATAGGGTTGAATGGTGTATCTCTCCTTGCAGAAGACATTTGGAGGCCTTAGCTCTCCACAGGGAAGATCTAGAGAGAAGAAAAGAAAAAACTGCTCATGCTCACAGAAAGTGGCTGAGATCTGAAGGAGAGGTTTGCTGGGTCTTTTGAAAGGAAGGAGCCCAGGAAGAAGAAGTTCTGGGAGTCCAGCGAGTGTTGGAAGAAGGGTTCCTGAGGAAATTGATAATCTGAGGAGCCTGTTAAAGAAGAATTCCACAGAAACTGTAGGATGAGTGTACTGGGAGGTTTCAGAGAGAGTAAGCCTGCCTGGGAAAATTCACAGAGTTAAGACTGATCAAGTTCTTTAGCGAGAGGCTCTCAAGATACTGTACATAGAATTGAGTAAACAGAAAGGAGATGAAGATTCATCCACCCAACAGGTACTGGGAGGGCCCAGGGAGGAAGAGTGCTTGCCCCTATAAGCCTGCCTGTTTGGGGATGTATATGAGAATGTGAAAGAGAATGAGCTGTATTTTTGGTATTTTTGGACTAGATTACTATTGGTACATTACTCGCCAATGTACTGCATTGGATTTTATTTTTTCCTGACACCTGTTTGAGCAAAGACTTTTATTTTGAGCAATAGTTTGAAATGGGTTATTGGTATAATTGCACTGATATTGCAGAAGAGCCCCAATTAAAGAAAAGCATTTAGGGCCTTAGAAAGTCATTCTTTTCCTCTGAGTGGGAACGCCGGGAGATCATGGGGCCTTGAATGGTCCATGACCCTCACGCCCAAGAGCTGACCGAATTAGGGGCTATGTGCAGAACCAGGAGAGAAGCATAGCACGAAGACTGGGAAAGCCTGCACAGCAGCAGTGACAAGAACAACATCTGGTAAAAACCAAGCTGTTATGCCCATCAGTCGCAGATGGCTGCGACCGCGTATACTTACTTCCTGCACTGCTCTCCTGCCCTCCCCGGGGCTGCTCGCAGCTTGGGCCAGCTTTCACCGCCGCGTTCGCTGGGACTTTTCATGACGGTCTGGATGCCGCCGCCATCTTCCTCGACTTCGGGCCTTCCTAGGGACACGCGCACGCTGCTGGGCCCTCCTTTGAAGCCTCATAAGCAGGAACCTCTGGGGCATCTCCAGTTGATGACATCATCAGACCAGTGTATTTAAACTCCACCGTCGCCCTCAGCTAGCGACTTGTCAAAATGTTCCGTACATCTTTGACTTCTGCCTACGTGTTCCTGAGACTATGCTTCATACGTTGGACTTGGACCCTGTCTGGTACCCACTCCTCAGGGGCTAGTGCACGCATTGGGGACTCGCTCTCCTCACCTACCCTGCTCCTCGGCCTGGCTCTGTGTCTCCTGGGTTCTAACTTGCAAGGCGTCTCATTCCTCGGGACTACCTCTGGGATATCTCAGCTATCCGTGAGTTCTACAGGGGGGCTTCCCCACTTCTTGGGGTTGCGTCTGCCACCTGAACAAGACTGTCCACACCTCCCGCTCCTCGGGACCGCGCTTACATTCTACAGTGACTACCACAGCTACCCCGCTCCTCAGAATAGCACGCTCCGGCATCTCTGGGGCCTTGCACGTTACCCCGCTCCTCGGGGTTGCGCCTACGTACTGTATCGAGACTGCCAACATTTCACTGCTCCTCGGGAAGGTGCTACATCATCACCAGATGCTCAGCTCGGGCTTCCCTGTCCTGTGGGTTGGCTTACGGCGTTACATCATCATCCTACGCTGTGCAGCTCCTCCCCTCAGGGTTGCCCTCCGGAGTACCTCCTGATTGGCCAAGCCTCTCGCCCCCCACTCTGTGATCTGGCACTCCTCCCCTCGGGGTCCCTGCCCAGATATTGCTTCCAGTCTACTCTTCCCGGGGGTCCTTTCCTGGTACCACGGGACCTCCACATTACCTCATCCAGAGCTCTCTGCTTTCTCTGACCTTGCCTCTAGACGGTGCAGACCTGTGGGGGGTCCGTCCCACAGATAGTAACAACTTGCATCTCGGGCCAAGGGCCCACATACTCACAAATCATAACAGATTGCGAAGTCCATGGACCCAGCAGAGGTCTCGGCCCTGCGGGCCATCCCTGGCCTGGCGCAAAGGCTCAGCAAACAGCAAAAGTTCTTAGAGTCTCTGGCCGCTGCCATAGACAACCTGAACTCTCGTCTAGATGCTACTGTGACTGCCACTACCACGTCTATCAAGCTCAATAACTCTACCTCTATGCTGGCTCCTTGGCTGACTGTGCCCTTGCCAGCACCACCGTGCTTTTCTGGGGACCCTCTCCTGTGCAGGGGTTTCCTGAACCAATGCAATATGCATTTCTGTCTGCAACCTGATTTCTTCCCAGATGTGATCACCAAGACCACATACATCCTGGCCCTTCTGGATGGTAAGGCCTTGGCATGGGAGTCACCTCTCTGGGATTGAGCAGACCTGGTCCTCCGGGACCTTCCAGGGTTCCTGGCCCTGTTTTGGTCCGTCTTTGAAGACCCTGGTCGATGAGCCATGTCTGGTTCATCCCTTTTGCATCTTCAGCAAGGCTCTCGCCCTTTAACGGACTACATAATTGAATTCTGCACCCTTGCATTGGAATTACATTGGGATGCCGACTGCTTGCTTTCCATATTCCTCGAAGGGCTGAGTCCTCGGATTAAGGATGAGCTGGTGGCTCGCGAATTGCACTCCTCCTTGGACTCTTTGATTGACCATACTGGGCACATCGACCGTTGATTACAAGCATGCTCTCTGGAGCCCAGAACATCCTGGAAGACTGCACCAGGACCACCCCGAGTCAGATGTTTGTCCTCTCCTAGACTGAACCCACCGCAGAATCCAGCAGAGGAGGAACCCATGCAGATGGGTAGGAGTAGACTTTGACCTAAAGAACGTCAACGTCGAAAGCAGTCTGGCCTCCACTAACCGTTCCAGTATCAATAAAGATAGACAATCAAGAGTTCCACACCTTGGCACTGATGGACTCTGGAGCCGGTGGGAACTTCATTCTAAAGCAGCTCACGGAACATCTACAGATCCCTACCATCCGGTCTCCTGTACCCCTACTTCTTTCCTCGATTCATTCGGAACCTCTTCCTGGTGAAGTTACCCGCACTACAGCTCCCATCCAACTACGCACCAGAACCTTGAATGTGGAGACCATTTCGTTCCACGTCTTAGACAAGGCCATCCATCCCGTAGTATTGGGACTACCCTGGCTTCAGCAGCACACTCCACACTTCGACTGGGCTATCCTAAAGCTCTCTCGTTGGGGCCCTGCTTATCAACAGAATTGTCTGAAACCCGTTTCGCCATTGCCTTGTATGGCAACCACAACTGTTCCTTCCAGCCTTCCGCCGCAATATGCATCCTTCTCCGATGTGTTCTCTAAGAAGGCCGTGGATACGTTACCTTCACATCGCTCATATGACTGTGCGATCAACATACTTCCTAATACAGAGCCCCCATGGGGCAGAATCTATCCTCTCTCACAAATGGAGACCCAAGCCATGTCAGAATACATTCGAAAAAACCTGGCCAAGGGATTCATTCAGCCCTCCAAGTCCCCTGCAGGTGCAGGGTTCTTCATAGGGGAAAAGAGATGGCTCCCAGTGCCCTTGCATCAACTACCGAGGCCTAAATGAAATAACCATCAAGGACCGCTACCCACTGCCTCTTATCTCTGAGCTCTTCAACAAACTTTAAGGAGCAAAGATCTTCTCAAAGTTAGACCTCCACAGGTCCTATAACTTGGTCTGGATCTGCGAGGGCGATGAGTGGAAAACTGCCTTTAACACCCGTGATGGACATTTCGAATACCTCGTAATGCTGTTTGGGTTGTGCAATGCACTCGCAGTATTTCAAAACGATGAACGAGGTTTTCAGAGATATGCTATACCAGTGGGTAGTCGTATATCTTGATGATATACTAGTTTTTTCACAAGACCTCGAAAGCCATCGCCGGGACGTTTCTCGAGTTCTACAGCGGCTGCAGTAGAATCAACTATTCGCCAAGCTTGAAAAGTGTTTATTCGAACAGGAGATTGTCCCTTTCCTGGGCTATGTGGTATCTACCCAGGGGTTTTGTATGGATTCTCAGAAATTGAAGAGCATCCATGATTGGCCTCAACCTACAGGCCTCAAAGCCCTCCAGAGATTCCTTGGCTTTACCAATTACTAGCGCTCTTTTATCCCATTATTCCACTCTGACTCCTCCATTCACAGCCATGACTCGTAAAGGGGCCAATCCCTCTCAATGGATACCCGAAGCTATGACGGCTTTTCAGGATCTCAAGGCCACCTTCCTTAAGGAACCTTGTCTCTGTCACCCAAGATGGTTGAGGTCGATGCCTCCGACGTCGGCGTTGGAGCCGTATTAAGTCAGTACTCCCCTACTCATACGCTGCACCCCTGTTCTTTCTTCTCTCGACAATTTTCGCCAGCGGAATGCAATTACGCCATCAGGGATAAAGAACTGCTGGCCATCAAGTTGGCGTTTGAGGAATGGCGACCCTGGCTTGAAGAGGCACAGCACCAGATTACCGAATATACAGACCATAAAAATTTGGAGTATCTACAACAGGCCCAGCATCTAAACCACCTCCAGGCCTGCTGGTCCCTCTTCTTCACATGATTCAATTTCTTTTACGTTATCGTCCTGGCAATAAAAATGGTCGTGCTGACGCCCTCTCGCGGTCATTCATCACTGAGGATGTACCTGTTTCACCACAGCACATCATAGATCCTGCTAGGGTCATTCTGTCGGCCACTTATCCAGTGCCTCCAGGGCAGACTGTGGTTCCTTGCCAGCTATGGCAGAAGGTGCTGCAGTGGGCCCACGACTCTCTGACCTCCGGACACCTGGGTCAGTCCAGGATTCTTTCCACCCTTCTACGCTATTACTGGTGGCCTACTATTCAAAAGGACACCCAAGCCTACGTCAGATCCTGTCCTACATGCGCTCGTCATAAGCCTCCAGCTGAGAAGCCCTGGGGGTTCTTGCAGCCATTTCCTGTTCCGAGCAAACCTTGGACCCATATCGCCACTGATTTTATAATGGACCTGCCTGTCTCCAGTGGGAAGAACACTATGTGGGTCATTGTTGATCGCTTCTCTACGATGGTGCACTTTGTGGTTCTATCTGGCCTCCCAACAGCGCCCCAGTTGGCCAAACTGTTTTTTCAGCATGTGTTTTGTCTCCATGGTCTCCCCAAACATATTATCTCTGACTGTGGTGTCCAATTTACTGCACATTCCTGGAGATTTCTTTGGAAGAAGTTGGATATTTTCTTAGACTTCACGTCAGCCTACAACTCTCAAGCCAACGGCCAAACTGAGAGCACCAGTAGGACTCTAAAACAATTCCTGCAAGTCTATGTTAATCTGCGGCAGGATGACTGGGCCAACCTTCTGCCTTGGGTGGAGTTTGCTTTAAATTCTCATGTGTCCACATCCACCAGTTCGTCTCCATTCCAGCTGGTCTGGGGCGCCAACCTTTGCCACTGCTTCCTCTCCCGCTGTCCGTGGCATCTCTGGCAGCGCAGGCAACTGCTCAAGAATTACACCAACTGTGGTACAGTACCCAACGGCTGCTCGAACAGGTGACCCAGAGATCAAAGAAGGCCTCTGATGCTCACCATCGTTCAGCACCCCAGTTTCAACCTGGAGATAAGGTGTGGCTTAGCACTAAGTTCATTCACCTCAAACTGCCTTCAAAACGCTCTGCTCCTAGGTATATTGGCCCCTTTCCTGTAGTAAGCTGCCTGGATCCTGTTACCTACCAACTTCAGTTGCCCTCCTAACTCAAAATTCACAATGCATTTCATGTTTCCCTGCTGAAGCCTCTGATTCTCTCTGGATTTTCGAAGAAACTGCCGGATCCCATACCATTATCCTCTGAGCATGATGTCACCTACCAAGTCCGAGACGTCTTGGACATCAGGAAACATGGCAGGAGATGGGAGTACCTCCTGTCGTGGGATGGCTTTGGACCTGAAGAAAACAGCTGGGAGCCCATGGCCAATATCCTGGACAAGGATCTCATTCGACAGTTCCATGCCAAGCATCCTCACAAACCCAAATCTCTGGGGAGAAGCCTTAAGAAGGGGGGTACTGTTATGTCCATCGGTCACAGACAGCTGCGACCACGTGTACTTACTTCCTGCACTGCTCTCCTGCCCTCCCTGGGGCTGCTCGTGGCTCGGCCCAGCTTTCACCGCCACGTTCCCCGGGACTCCTCATAGCAGTCTGGACGCCATCACCACCCTCCTCGACTTCGGGCCTTCCTAGGCACATGTGCGCACCACCGGGCCCTCCTTTGAAGCATCATCGGCGAGAACCTCGGGGGCATCTCCGGTTGATAACATCATCAGATCGGTGTATTTAAACTCCAACTTCGCCCTCAGCTAGCGACTTGGCAACAAGTTCCATACATCTTCGACTTCTGCCTACGTGTTCCTGAGACTATGCTTCGGGCCTTGGACTTGGACCCTGTCTGGTATCCATTCCTCAGGGGTCATTGCACTACACGCATTGGGGACTTGCTCTCCTCACCTACCCCGCTCCTCGAGCTCGCTCTGCATCTCCTGGATTCTAACCTGCAAGGCCTCCCGTTCCTCGAGACTACCTCTGGGACATCTCAGCTAAACCTGAGTTCTACAGGGGGGCTGAACAAGACTGTCCACGCCTCCCACTCCTCGGGACTGTGCTTACGTTCTACAGTGCCTACCAGAACTACCCCGCTCCTCGGAGTAGCGCCTTCCGGCCTCTCTGGGACCTTGCACGCTTCCCTGCTCCTCGGGGTTGCGCCTACATACTGTATCGAGATTGCCAACATTTTCCCGCTCCTCGGTGCAGTGCTACATTATCAACAGAGGCTCAGCTCGGACTTCTCTGTCCTGTGGGTTGGCCTACGGCGTTACATCATCATCCTATGCTGTGCAGTGGCCAATCCAAGTCATAAGTACCTGGTTAGTACCCAAAACATTAAAAAAATCCCAAGCTACTAATGGTGGTAACAAGCTGTGGATATTCCTTATTGATTATTAATAGCAGTTTATGGACTTCTCCAGGAATATATCCAAATCTTTTTTAAACCCAGCAACAATAACTGCCTTAGTCACATCCTCTGGCAATGAATTCCCGAGCTTGACTGTGCACTAAGTGAAAAAGAATTTTCTCCAATTTGTTTTAAATGTGCTACTTGCAAACTTCATGTAGTGCACCCTAGTCCTTCTGTTATCTGAAAGAGTAAATAAATGATTCACATTTATCCGTTCAAGTCCTTTCATGACTTTGTAGTCATATCCCTCTCAGCTGTCTCTTCTCCAGGCTGAACAGCCCTAACCTCTTTAGCCTTTAATCATAGGAGAGCCATTATATGCCCGTTATCATTTTGGTCGCCCTTCTCTATAGTTTCTCCAGTGCAACTATATCTTTTTTGAGATGTGGTGACCAGAATTGAACACAGTATTCAAGGTGTGGACTCACCATGGAGTGATACAGAGGAATTATGACATCCACAGTTTTATTCGCCATTCCCTTCCTAATAATTCCTAACATTCTGTTTGCTTTTTTGACTGCCACAGCACACTCAGCTGATGATTTCAATGTATGATCCACTAGATCTATTTCCTGGGTGGTAGCTCCTAATATGTACACCCCGGAGTAAAGGAGGAGCAGAGGTGATATGATACAGACTTTCAGATACTTGAAAGGTTTTAATGATCCAAAGACAACAACAAACCTTTCCCATTGCAAAAAATTCAGCAAAACCAGGGGTCACAATTTAAAACTCCAGGGAGGAAGACTCAGAACCAATGTCAGGAAGTATTTCTTCATGGAGAGGGTGGTGGATGCCTGGAATGCCCTTCCAGAGGAAGTGGTGAAGACCAAAACTGTGAAGGATTTCAAAGAGGCGTGGGATAAACACTGTGGATCCATAAAGTATAGAGGATGTGAATGAAGTGAAGAGGCATGGGGGCGGCTTGCGGGAATGATGGCTACTACCTGGAGATTAATATACTAATTAAATAAACATACACACGGTTAATGTGACTCCAACATTGCTCTATGCTTCAACGGCAAGAGGAAATGGAAAAAAAAGGATTTGCATCCACAAAAAAACAGGGGAGTAGCTTGCTTGATACGGCGGTTACTACCCCAAACCAAATTAGCCTGATACTTCTCTTTCAATGATATCCAGCATAGTTTTCTGCTTCAACGGCAGGGGGAATGATGAAAATATCTCTGCTTCAATAGCAGGGGGAATGATGAAAAGATGATTTATATTCAGACAACAACCAACAAGGACTGAGTTGCACAGGCTGGATAAACATGCATGGGAGTAGCTTGCTATGACGGTGGTTACTACCCCTAAACAATTAGCTAGATACTTCACTTAGATGCAGCTCCAGCACTGCTAACTACATCGATGGTGGGGGTGGAAAGGAAATAGATCGATGGCGGGGGTGGAAGGGATGGCGGGGTGGAAGGGAAATAGAACAAAAAGTCACTTACAAGGGACAAGAGAAAAAGACAAGTATGGGAAAAAAATAAAAAAATAAAAAAAAATAATAATAAAGTGAAAGCTTGCTGGGCAGACTGGATGGACCGTTTGGTCTTCTTCTGGATGTATCTATCATTGTGTAACTACAGCAAGGGTTATTTTTCCCTATATGCATCACCTTGCACTTGTCCACATTAAATGTATCTGCCATTTGGACATCCCAATATTCCAGTCTCACAAGGTCCTCCTGCAATTTATCACATTCCACTAGTGATTTAATTACTCTGAATAATTTTGTGTCATCTGCAAATTTGATCACCTCACTCAGCATACCCCTTTCCAGATCATTTAAAAGATATTGAAAAGCACAGGTCCAAGTACAGATCTCTGAGGCACTCCACTGTATACCCTTTTTCACTGAGAAAATTCACCATTTAATCCTACTCTGTTTCCTGTCTTTTAACCAGATTGTAATCCACAATAAGACATTGTCTCCTATTCCATGAATTTTAGTTTTCTTAGAAGCCTCTCATGAGGGACTTTGTCAAACGCCTTCTGAAAATCCAAATGCACTGCATCTACTGGTTCACCTTTAGCCACATGTTTATTAACCCCTTCAAAAAAATGAAGCAGATTTGTGAGGCAAGACTTCCCTTGGGTTAATCCATGCTGACTGTGTTTCATTAAACCATGCCTTTCTATATGTTTTGATCTTTAGAATGGTTCCCACTATTTTTCCAGGCACTGAAGTCAGGCTCCCTGCTCAATAGTTTCCCAGATTGCCCCTGGAGCCCTTTCTAAGTATTGGCAGGCCCCCAATTTGAAAAGAATTTGGCGCAGAGGCAAAAACTCATAATAAAATCTTTTCTTCCCAGTTATTTCTTTATTAAGTTTAAATCATATTTACAAGGGAGCATGAGATAAAACAGGAATAAGAAAACATACCAGTACACCTATTAGTACAAGTACATCAAAGAAAAGGAAAAAAGAAACTACATTTGTCTAGAATAGTCCACACTATATTGGAACTGCCATTAAGAAGGAAAAAAAAACCAACAGTACTAATCTCTCTCCCTATAACCAGTATCTAACATTATCAAGTAGATTTATCTAACAAAAAAGTTTACAAGTGCATTGGATCCACAAAAAGAAACTTATTTCTCTGATAAGTAACTATGCACTTACATGGAAATTTTAAGTAGAATAAAGCACCTAAAAGACAAAACACGAGGTTTTAATTGAAGAAATTGCTTCCTCCTAATCTGTGTCTCCCTGGAAAAACTTGTACTTTTTGTCCACAAAATAAAGTCTAGTTATATTTAAAATATTGCTTAAAGAACATTTCTTTATCAACAGTCAATGCAAAGGAGACAACAAAAGTGGATCTAGTAGAGAAATTATCATCATCCACGCACCAAGGATGTGTCTCCCAGGGCTACTGCCCAGGAGGAAAGGGTTAGGTTGGCCATCATAGTTGGAGATTCAATTATTAGGAATATATATCTGGGTGGCTGGTGGGTGTGAGGATTGCCTGGTAATATGCCTACCTGGTGCAAAGGTGGCAGACCTCATGCTTCACCTAGATTGGATTTTAGACAATGCTGGGGAGGAGCCAGCTGTTGTGGTACATGCGGGCACCAACGACATAGGAAAATGTGGGAGGGAGGTTCTGGAAGCCAAATTTAGGCTCTTAGGTAGAAGGCTGAACTCCAGAACCCTCAGGGTAGCATTCTGTGAAATGTTCCCTGTTCCACGCGCAGGTCTCCAGAGGCAGGCAGAGCTCCGGAATCTCAATGTGTGGATGAGACAATGCTACAAAGAAGAGGGATTCAATTTTGTAAGGAACTGGGGAACCTTTTGGGGAATGGGGAGTATTTTCTGAAGGTATGGGCTCCACTTTAACCAGAGTGGAACCAAACTGCTGTTGCTAACCTTTAAAAAAGAGAGAGAGCAGCTTATAAACTAGAACAAAGGGGAAAGTTGACAGTTGTTCAGCAGCTCATGATTCGGAGGGAGGTATCTTCAAAGAATACTAATGACTCATTAGAATTAGAGCATCCCAACAGTGAGGTTCCATTAATAAGAAAAGTAATCCAAGTGCCTTTAATTAAAAACTCACCTGAGCTAAAAGATTCCAATTTATCCCTATCAATTAGAAAGCAGAATGAAAATACAAACAAAAAATACACTTTGGAATGTTTGTATGCTAATGCCAGAAGTCTAAGAAGTAAGATGGGAGAAATAGAATGTATAGCAGTGAATGATGACATAGACTTAATTGGCATCTCAGAGACATGGTGGAAGGAGGATAGCCAATGGGACAGTGCTATACCGGGGTACAAATTATATCGCAATGACAGAGGGGAGCATCTGGGAGGTGAGGTGGTGCTTTATGTCTGGGATGGCATAGAGTCCAACAGGATAAACATCCTGCATGAGACTAAATGCACAATCGAATCTTTATGGGTAGAAAAATCCCTTGTGTGTTGGGGAAATGTATAGTGATAAGAGTATACTACCGTCCATCTGGCCAAGATGGTAAGATGGGCAGTGAATTGCTAAGAGAAATTAGAGAAGCTAACCAAATTGGTAGTGCAGTAATAATGGGAAATTTCAATTACTCCAATAATGACTGAGTAAATATATCATCGGGACATGCTGGAGACATAAAGTTCCTGGATGGAATAAATGACAGCTTTATGGAGCAATTGGTTCTGGAACCAATGAGAGAGTGAGCAATCTTAGATCTAATTCTTAGTGGAGCACAGGATTTGGCGAGAGAGGTAATGGTGGTGGGGCCGCTTGGCAAAAAATGATCATAATATGATTAAATTTGAATTAATGACAGGAAGGGGGACAGTAAGTAAATCTATGGCTCTAGTGCTAAACTTTCAAAAGGGAAACTTTGATAAAATGAGAAAAATAGAAAAAACTGAAAGGAGAAGCTACAAAGGTAAAAAGTGTGCAAGAGGCATGGACATTGATAAAAATACCATCCTAGAAGCACAGTCCAGATATATTACACACATTAAGAAAGGTGGAAGGAAGGTAAAACGATTACCGGCATGGTAAAAAGGTGAGGTGAAAGAGGCTATTTTAGCCAAAAGAGCTTCATTCAAAAATTGGAAGAAGGATCCAACAGAAGAAAATAGGATAAAGCATAAATGCTGGCAAGTTAAATGTAAGACATCGATAAGACAGGCTAAGAGAAAATTTTGAAAATAATTTAGCCATAGAGGCAAAAACTCACAGTAAAAACATTTTTAAATATATCCAAAGCAGAAAGCCTGCGAGGGAGTCATTTGGACCATTAGATGATCGAGGGGTGAAAGGGGCACTTAGAGAAGATAAGGCCATCGTGGAAAGATTAAATGATTTCTTTGCTGTTATACATCATGAGTGAAACTTTATAATATTTTAACAATTATTTCAAATGCTTACCAACATTAAAAATGCTTTATTAATCTGTATTAATTTTATATTTATTGTAGTTTATAAATACACAAGAATATCATGTAAAAAGCAAGAACACAAACATCAGATCCAATCAGTCATGTAAAAAAATAAATATCAATGTATTCTTTCATAAATCCTCTTTCTGTTGCTCTCAGGGGTGGACCCTTGTCTTGGACCAACGGAGAACGGCTCCCTGGTAGGGACCAGGAAGCACCTGCCCCCAAGGGGTAGAGCACTGGAGGAGACAGAGGCTAGGATGAGCTTCACCACTGGAAGCCCGAGGTCCCCCCGGGAGGAGCCCATAGGGACCCAGGCTGCTTGGACTTAGGTGGGCCTCGCAGGGTCTCCTGGCGAGATGGTAGACAGGCGTGCCCACAGACAGGAGAGGAGCGCGGTCAGGTTTGAGACTGGAGGTCAGATGGAGCAAGGAGTACCAGAACAGCGTAGGTGATGACAAGGCTAGGAACAGAGTCAAGCAGGCAGAGGTCAGAATCCGGGGGTCAGTCTGAGGACTGGTCAACAAGGCAGGGGTCAGGTTCCAGAGGTCAGACAAGGTCACAGGCAGGCCGAGGTCAGAAGGGAGGCAGCAGGCAGACGGGTCTAGGAGCAGGCTGAGGACAGAAGGCAGGCAGGTCACGGAGCAGGCTGAAGTCAGAAGGCAGGCAGGTCAAGGAGCAAGCTGAGGTCAGTACCAGTGAAACAGTCCAGAGGTACTACCTGGGGAGACGGACAGACGAACACAGGAACAGAAGGACGCTGGAATACTAGGATGCAGGAACAAGGCTAGAACAAGACTGGAACAGAAGGATCCTGGAACGAGACTGGAACAAGACTGGAACAAGGTTCATATGCAGTGACAATCTAGCAAAGAACAAACCCAAGGTAAGGAAGTACAGGCAGGGACTTCCTTATATCAGGGAATCAATCAGGATGCGCCACGGAGCTAGGACCCGCCCCTGGCCCTACAAGAGGCTGGGCGGTCCACGTGCGCACGCGCGTAGGGGCATGGCCAATGCCACCGAGGACGCCGAGCTCCGGCATGAGGCCTGGTGCATAGTGGAAGGCCCGGCAACCGACGCCGCAGGACGCCAAGGCCTGGAATAGCTCGCAGCTACCACTAGGGAGACCAACCCGGGACCTGCCGAGAAACCAGAGAGGTGAGCAGGACGGGACCTGCCGAGAAACCAGAGAGGTGAGCAGGACGGGATGCGTAACAGTACCCTCCCTTCTAGGCCTCCCCCTACGCAGCCGTGGCTTGTCAGGGTGAGTCCTATGAAAGGTTTTTAGGAGTTCCTTATCAAGGATGTTGTGGGAAGGTTCCCACAAATTCTCCTTGGCCCCATAACCCTCCCAGGCTAGGAGGTACTCCCATTTCCCTCGACGCCAATGGACATTGAGGACCTCTCTTACCTGGAGGGATGAATCAGGTTCTGTAGAGACCCGTGGAGGAGAGGGAACTCTACATGAGGGCCAGAAGAGGACCAACGGCTTCAATAAGGACACATGGAACCTGTTATGGATACCCATGGCACGAGGTAGCTGGAGTTGATATGATACAGCTCCTACTCTTCGGATTACAGGGAATGGTCCAATGTATTTAGGAGACAAGCAATGAGAGGGAAGTCTCAGTTTTATGTGTCGAGTGCTTAGCCACACTTTCTGGCTAGGGCGGAAGAGTGGAGCAGGACGTCTATGGGCATCCGAAGTACGCTTGAAGCCTTCAGTGGCCTGGGAAAGGCGCTCTTTTACTTGGTTTCACACTTGATGAATGGTGTGACCCATGGATTGCGCCACCGGAGAAGGAACGGTCAGAGGAACTGGAAGAGGCAGCCAAAGTTGCTGTCCGAATACTAAGGAGAATGGAGATACATCAGTGGCTGCAGCAACATGGGTATGGGCAACAGCTCAGCCCAGGGAATAAGATTGGCTATTCTCTAAGTGAACTTAATAGCAGGTAATGGACTTCTCCTCCAAGAACTTATCCAATCCTTTTTTAAACACAGCTATACTAACTTCACTAACCACATCCTCTGGCAACAAATTCCAGAGTTTAATTGTGCGTTGAGTAAAAAAAACTTTCTCCGATTAGTTTTAAATGTGCCCCCATGCTAACTTCATGGAGTGCCCCCTAGTCTTTCTACTATCCGAAAGAGTAAATAACCGATTCACATCTACCCGTTCTAGACCTCTCATGATTTTAAACATCTCTATCATATCCCCCCTCAGTCGTCTCTTCTCCAAGCTGAAAAGTCCTAACCTCTTTAGTCTTTCCTCATAGGGGAGCTGTTCCATTCCCCTTATCATTTTGGTAGCCCTTCTCTGTACCTTCTCCATCGCAATTATATCTTTTTTGAGATGTATAAGAGCATATCTTTTTTGAGATACATAGCAGCGGAGGAATGTCTTCAAGGTCCGATTTGTCCTTTCAGCTTGACCATTGGCCTGTGGATGATAGGCTGATGTGAAACTAAGGGCAATATTAAACTTCTTACGTAGGGAACGCCAATACTTGGCAGCAAACTGTGGTCCCCGGTCGGATATAATCTCCTTGGGGAGTCCATGGAGGTGAAAAATGTTTTTCAAAAACAACTTAGCTAATTCTGAGGCTGAAGGAAGACCCGGCAAGGGAATAAAGTGACACATCTTCGAAAAATGGTCGATGATGACCCAAATTATGGTATTGTTCTGGGATGGAGGCAGGTCTGTAATAGTCTGTCGAGATGCTGGACCATGGCTCGGTAGGTGTTGGAAGTGGTTGAAGTAAGCCCCAAGGCTTCCCAGTAGGCAGTTTCTATTGGGCGCAGACGGGACACGAGTCCACATAGTTTCGAGAGTCTTGCACCATGTTGGGCCACCAATAGTGTCTTCGCAACATCTCTAAGGTCCTGGCACGACCCGGGTGTCCTGCCAACTTGGAATCATGATCCCATTTCAGAACTTGTTCACGTAATCTATGTGGAACGACGGTCTTTCCAGTAGGGACTGTAGTGGTCACAGCAAGGGATATGTAGGCGGGATCTATGATGAAGCTAGGGACTTCAGGGTCATCTTCACGTTCAAATGATCTTGATAGTGCGTCAGCACGGGGGTTCTTAGAACCTGGGCAGAAACAGAGAACGAAGTTGAATCGTTCAAAGAAGGGCACCCATCAGGCTTGTCGGGGATTCAGGAGTTGAGCCTCTTTAAGGTGCTCAAGGTTCTTATGGTCAATGAAGATGGTAAACTTGTGTTGCGCCCCTTCCAACCAGGGGTGCCACGCTTAGAGTGCCAACTTGACTGCAAGGAGTTCTCGGTCACCAACGGTATAATGTTGTTCCGTAGGAGAGAATGTGAGTACAATGAACAGGGTATCAGTTTACCCTTGGGAGAAAACTGGCTCAAGACAGCTCCTGCGCCAATTGCAGAGGCATCAACTTCTACGACGAATGGACAATTCACATTAGAACCCAACATTCAAAAATAAAAATATTCAAATTCTGGTATCACCTCAGCAAAACAAAATCATTCCATTGCTAAACACTTTGTAATGTAATACACACCCCTGCAAAAAATAAAAGATATCTAGAACCTTGCCATTTCATACAATCACAGCACTAACTCTCAATACTCAAGCAGCAGCAACCTAATCTATGAAAAGGCAGCAATACAAATATTAAACCAGGCCCTAGAACACTCTCACAGGTTCCCAAACACACACATAATCTCTCGCTCTCTCAAGACCAGTAACCTGTTTCCAACAGTAGCTAATTCAGGTCACAAGTACCTAGCAAGATTGCAAACAGTAAATAGATTCCATGCTACTATTGTGCCGTGATAAGTAGTGGCTATTTCTTAAATCTACTTGGTTAATTAACAGTGTATGGACTTCTCCAGAAATTTGTCCAAACCTTTTTTAAACCCAGCTATGCTAACTGCCTTAACCACGTCCTCTGGTAATCAATTCCACAGCTTAAATTATGCATTGAACGAAAAAGAATTTTCTCCAGTTTGTTTTAAGTTGCTACTTACTAACTTCATGGAGTGCCCCCTCTTGCACCAGGAGGTGGACCCTTGGCCTAGTGCAGGATTGGTAGGCTCCCTGGTAGGATCCAGAGAGCACCTGCCACCAGGAGGCGGAGCACAGGATGAGACAGAGGCTAGCTGGAGCTTCGCCACTAGCAACCCGGGGTTCCCTTGGGTTGAGCCTTGGTTACCCAGGCCGCCTGGTCCTTAGGTCGGCTTCATAGGATCTCCTTGAGAGAAGGTTCAGGGGTGTGCCTACCATGATCAAGGGTGCGCGGTCGATGTTCAGGCTTGGAGTCTGAGGTGCAAGGGCAGGCCAGAAAAGAATATGGCAAGGATCAAGGCCAGAGTCAAGGTAACGTAGTCAGCCAAAGCAAGGGTCAATACCAGCGGTCAGTCCGTGGATAGTCAGCCAAAGCAGAGGTCAGGTTCCTGGTAGCAGTCAGACGTGGTCAGTGTTCAGGCAGAGGTCGGTTCCAGGTAGCATGCAGATGTGGTCGAGGAAACAGGCAAAGGTCAAATCTAGGCGGCAATCAAACATAGTCAAGAACAGGCAGAGGTCAGTACCGAGAAGACAGTCCAAGAGGTACTAACTGGGGAGACGCAGGAACAGAAGGACGCAGAAACAGAAGGACGCTGGAACAGGAGGATGCTGGAACAGGAGGACGCTGGAACAGGACTGAATGAGACTGGAACAGGACTGGAACAAGGCTGGAACAAAGCTGGAATGAGACTGGAACAAAGACTAGAAACGCAGAGGCAAACTTGATATCACAACGTGATCAACCCGATTGCAAGGCAAGGAAGTGCAGGCACTTCCTTTTGTACAGCGTTCAATCAGGGAGCGCTGCAGAGCTGGGATCTGCCTCTGGCCCTTTAAGAGACCGAGTGGTCCACGCACGCGCGCCTAGGGGTGGGGCCAACGCCATGGAGGACGCTGAAACCCACCGTGAGGCCTGGCTGGAGGTGGAAGGCCCGGTGACCACCGCCGCGGGATGCTGAGGCCTGGCCTTACTCGTTGCTGCAGCTGGGGAGGACGACCCAGGACCCATGAAGGACTTAGTGAGGTGAGCAGGCCCGGACGCGGGCCGAGTGTGGACGGGATGCGCAACACCCCCTTGTCTTGGTATTTTTTGAAAGAGTAAATAACCATTTTATATTTACCTATGCTATTCCATTTATAATTATATAGACCTCTATCCTATCCCTCCTCAGATGTCTTTTCTCAAACTGAACAGACCCAACCTCTTTAGCCTTTCCTCACAGGGGAGCCATTTTATCATTTTGGTTGCCCTTCTCTGTACCTTTTGCAATACAACATTTTTGAGATGTGGTGGACCAGAAATGCACACAATACTTTAACAGGGTAATTTTCAAAAGTCTTTACACACTTAAAATTACGTTTTACACATATAAATGCACATGTAAATGGATTTTGAAAATTGCTATAGTAATGTTACATTTACTCATGTAACTTCTTTGAAAATTACCTCTTTAGTGCATCCTCACCATGGAGCGATAAAGAGGCATTATGACATTCACCATTTCATTCTCCTTTCCTAATAATTCCTAAAAATCTCTTTGCTTTTATGACCAGCACCACATACTGAACAGAGAAATTCAAAGTATTTCCTGGGTGGCAACTCATAATATGGAACCTAACATCTCCCTCTGTCTCTCACAAACACACACACACACACACACACACACATTCTCCACTCTCACATGCTTTTCCTCACACACACAGGTTCTTGCTTTAGGCTCCCACAGTCACACGCCCCACCCAAAAGCTCTCTCTCACCACATACACACACACAACAACTATGCTTCGTTACACATGCACACGAGAACTGAGTCTCACACCTCACCCCTCACTGCCCCTGCGTTCCAGCATTTCACACTTACCCCTCATTGCTCCTCGGTCCGTAGCAATCTCTCACTCAGTGGCCCCCCCCATGCCCAGCAGTCTCACAGGAATTCTCTCACTGCTAACATGTGCCGGCGCCTGCCCTCTGCACTCATGCCCCGTCCAGTGTCCGCCTGCACCCGCACTCAATCCCCTTCTCTCTCACTCATCCCATTCCCTTTTACTCACTCCCCTTCCCTCTCACTCACTCCCTTTCTTCCCTCTCACTACTCCTCTTCCCTTTCCTCTCACCACTTTCCCTCTCATTCACTCCCCCTACCTTTCAATTCCTTCCCTCCCCTCTCACATCTTCTCTCTCACTTCTCTTCCATTTCCTTCCCTTCCCTTCCATCTCACTAATCCCCTTCCCTTCCTCCCTCTCACTCACCCCTTTCCCTTCCCCTAACTCATTCACCAACTTTTCTTCCCTCTCACTAGTCCTCCCTTTCCACTCTTATTGCTTTCCTTCCCACTCCTCCTTCCCTTCCATTCCTTCCCTCTCCTCTCACTCCTCTTCCATTCCCTTCCCTCTCACTCACACCTCCTCTCATTCACAACCCCATCCCTTTCCTTCCACTTATTTAGCTCAGTTCCCTCTTCCTCCCTCCCTTCTCAGTAAGAAGGAAGAGGAGAGAAGGAAAGGGAAGCTGAACGAGTGAGGCAGATGGAAGGAAAATGATGGGGAGAGGAGGTGAGAGAGTGAGACATTCAATCCTCCTCCCTTCCCTTTCACAGCCTGCCTCTCTCACCTCCTGTGGACTGTCACATCACCATGGTCATCTTCAGTCTGCTGGAGGTGGTACTCTCGCTGGCCAGTCTTCGCCAGGTCATTGTGGTTCTCTTTAGGCTGCAGGGAGTGAAACCCTTGTGGGCAGATATTCAACAAGCCTCCATAGTACTGCTCATATGCCTGCGAGGGCTGGGATCCCCACAGGCACATCATCATCGCGCTGTTGCGTCGGAGGTGGACCCTTGGGCTGAGGCGGGATTGACACGACCCGTAGGTGAGAACCTACTTGTCCCCACCATAGGCAGGTGGAGTGGGCTGAAGGTAGAGGCCGCTGGAGCTTCACCTATACCAGCCCTCATTCTCTGCAGGTTGAGCCTTTGGGTGCCGGGACCGGCAGGACTTAGGTGGGCCTCGACGTTGGTTTGCAAGAGAAGTTGGTTCAGCCGAGAGACAGCAGTCAATAGATGGCGTAGTCCTACCCTGGACTGGGTATGGTACTGTAACTTGGGCGCCAATGGAACGGAGAGTAGCTGGAGTCGCTCGAGGAAAGATAGGCCGAAGTCTGATAAGTCCTCGTCCAGGGAATAGGCTAGGAGAAGCGTCAATGACAGGCTTGGATCAGGGCAGGCGGCAAGCGGAGGTCATGGCAAGCAAAGTAGAATTCTGAAAACGGAGAAGTCTATAGTGTAGTCAATCAAGGCGATGGTCTGATCACCGAGAAGTCAGGCGTAGTCAGGCGTAGCAGAGGTCTAGGTCTGGAGATAGGCAATAGAGTAGTCAGTAGCGGAGGTCTGGGTCTGGAGATAGGCTGTAGTGTAGTCAGGCTGTTGCATCCGTCAGTCCTCGACGGCTTCGCCCCATTTGCCTCACCTTATTCACAGCTCCTCCCGCTTACCTTGGAAAGATGGCTACCGCAATGTAGTCAAGCCGAACTCTCTGGCGTCCCCAGAACGGCTATGGTGCTGCCTCCTGCCATTGCTCCTCCCAGGTATCTACTAGGGTGTGTGCGCGCAACCCACATCTTTGTACCACCCTTGGCGTGAACCTCGAGGGCGTTCCCTCATGCTGACATCACGCCATCCGGGTATATTACCTTCATTCATTTGCTAGCTCCCTGAGTTAGCAAGGACTCTAATCCGTTCCTGTCTACTCTACTCTGCCGCTTCCGTGATGCCGCAGGAAGCTCTCTCTCTCTCTGCCCTTCGGGGTATATGCTAACCTGAGTACCCCCTCCTTGGGGGCCCTCTGCTTTATTTCAGGTGCCTTACAGGGAACAGGTACTCGCTCCTTGAAGGTCTGCTCTCCCTGCCTCGGTGCCTGTACCTTCTACAACAGACCTGGTGGAATCGCATACCAACAGCTAACACCTAATGAGTACTCTAACTCTCAGTCTATCTCATCCACAGTATCTCCTCACTGGGAAACCTGCTGCGGAACCTCCTGACGTCATCAAGGAGAGAAGGGCTCCCTCTGCCGAGGTCCCTGAAACTACAACTACAGCTTCAATACTGCCACCTCTGTTGGAGATCTTCAAGCTATTTAAATAAAGATTCTCTGTGTTTTGAGTATACGAGTCTAGCCCAGTGCTATGACTCCTCACGGGGCTCCTCCCCGTGGGCGTGGTCATCTCCACAGCACCCAAGGATCCACAAAACATACGTTATCATAACACAGGTGTAGCAAAGGTCTGGGTCTGGAGCTAGGCTGTAGCGTAGTTAGGCGTAGCGGAGGTCTGGGTCTGGAGAAAGGCTGTAGCGTAGTCAAACAAAGCAAAGTCGAAATCCGTAGAGTCAGTCCAAAACATAGACAGGGCAGGAACAATGAAGACAGGACCCGGGAACAAAGAAGGTCGGGAACAAGGAATAGAGAGGATTCTCTATCAGCAACGAGTACTCAGACTATGAGAAGACCTGTTGCAAAGGCAACGCTATGGAGCGAGGCGTGAGCTTAAATACACTGGAGAGTCTGACGTTATCATCCAGGGCCGCGGCCAGATTCCCGCCGTGGGCTCTTCAAAAGGATTAGCAATGTGCGCGCGCATGCCCAGGGAGGGGTGCGGTGTGGGTGGCGGCATCTCACCATGGACCACGCGGAGGGGCCCGACGAGCAATGGCATCTTGACTGGCAACACTAGGGACCAGGGCAGAGCCGGAGGCACCGGAGGTGGCCCGAGGTCAGAGCCGGCGGACCACCGCCGCTAGCAAGGAGGAACCAGGAGCTGAAGTCCGTAAGAAGGTGAGGGGGCTGCGCTGTGGGTCTGCCGAGGATGGCACGCATAACACGCGCCACCACTGTTCAACTCATGTGCCTGTGAGTGGTGGAACCCTTGCGGGCAGATCTTCAACGCACTGCCATAGTTCTGCTCATATGCCCGCAGTGATGGGGGGGGGGGGAGAATCCCTGCGGGCACGTCATTATCGTACCCCCATTGTTGTACTCATGTGCCCGCAGGAGGGTAGAATCCCTGTGGACAGATAATCACCGCACTGCTGTGGTGTCTGGCAGCTCTGTTGGGTGGGCTTAAGTCCAAAGTGGATGGGCCACGGCCCACCCAGGTCCACCCATGGCTACACCACTGCTCTCACATACACACGCACACTCTCACATGCTCTACCACACACACAAGCTCACTCTCTCGCTCACACACCCAGGCTCCCATTGTCACACACACAAAACATTTAGGCTCCCATTGTCACACACACACACAGGCTCCCATTCTCACATACAAACACCCAGGCTCCCATTCTCACACACACACACACACAAAACACCCAGGCTCCCATTCTCACACACAAATATCCAGGTGCCCATTCTCACACACACACACAAAACACCTAGGCTCCCATTCTCATACACAGCCATGCACTCAGGCTCCCATTCTCACACACACATGTACCGAGCCTCAGCCATGCACTCAGGCTCCCATTCTCACACATATGTACGGAGCCTCACTGCCAAAACCCTTCTTCCGCCTCTGTGGGTATGGGCTCCCGTGGTGGCCTTGCTTCGGCAGGGCCTTCTTCACCACCATGGGGATGGGCTCCCATAGCAGCCTTGCTTTGGCAGGGCCTTCTTCGCTGCCACGGGGATGGGCTCCTGTTATGACCTTTCTTCAGCATACTTTCTTCTTCAGTCCACAGTGGCCATTCTTCAGGCCTCGTTTGCTAAGGGCAGCCCTGATTGGCTGGACCTGAGCCCAAAGTAGGTGGGCCACAGCTCACCCAGGCCCACCCGTTGCTACGCCACTGCAGTTGATGCAGACTTAGTCAGTACTGATGTGATCTTCTCAAAGAAATGATCAGGCACTATATAAACATTAGGACACAAATGATTTGTGAATCTCAGATTAAGTACTACAATCCTGTCATCAGGAGTCTGGCATGACATGTAATGTGATGTCAAGATGAAACTGATCCAAGGGTACAACTACAACCGAGTGGCATCATATTGAAGCTATATTCAGGAGAACTCATGATGCCCTTGCAATTTCGATAAATGCTGTGCAGCATAAGTGGATGTACTCATGAGCCTGAGTTTGAGATAGTGAAAGCCAATCAGAAATCATTGCTGTCTGTTTTGACATGTCAATGTTTAAAGCAGTGGTTCTCAACCGGTGTGTCGCGACACACCAGTGTGTCGCCAAGAACACGCAGGTGTGTCGCCTCACTTCCCGATCCCCCGCTGCTCCCCGGTCCTCTTCCACCCGGGCTTAAAATGTTGTCAGCCCGGCGGAACGTGGCAGAACAGCTGGAGTCAGTGGCACCAGCATGGTCTCTTGTTCCTGCCCCCCGCGGCCGGAAAGAGGAAGTGGTGAGCGGCGGGTGCGTGCACGGGAAGAAGAGACCATGCTAGTGTGGTCAGCATTGGCCTGAAGAACAGAAGAGAGGCGCGGCCGGAGGAATGAGCAGCGCTGCTCAGAGAAAATGAAGAAGAACGTCAACCCCACAGCTGATGGGACTCCTTTCTCCGCGCGAGGGCTGAAAATGAAGGAGGTTAGGGTTGGGAGAAGGCTGCTGCTGACGCTAGTTCCGGGGAGGGAGAGAAGGAGAGAGAGTGAATGAGCAAGCATGTGTGTTTGAGATCCTGTGTGTGTATGTGTGTGAGTGAGATAGCATGTTTGTGAATGGTTGAGAGCCTGTATATGTGAAAGAGAGTATGTCTGTGATTGAGAACCTGCCTGTGAGAGAGAGAGCATGAATGTAAGTTTACGACTGGGAACCTGTATGTGTAAATTTGTGATTGAAAACTTGTTTGTGTGAAAGAGTATGTGTGTATGATTGAGATCCTGTGTGTATAAGTAAGAGAGAGAGCATGTGTGTCTGTGTGTGATTGAGAGCTGGTTTAGGTGAGAGAGCATGTGAGTATGTGATTGAGAGCCTGTGTGTAAATGAGAGAAAGAGAGAGCATGTGTGTGATTGAGAGCGGTTTAGGTGAGGGAGCATGTGAGTGATTGAGAGCCTGTGTGTAAATGAGAGAAAGAGAGAGCATGTGTGTCTGTGTGTGATTGAGAGCTGGTTTAGGTGAAAGAGCATGTTGGTATGTGATTGAGAGCCTGTGTGTAAATGAGAGAAAGAGAGAGCAAGTGTGTCTGTGTCTGATTAAAGCTGGTTTAGGTGAGGGAGCATGTGAGTATGTGATTGAGAGCCTGTGTGTAAATGAGATAAAAAGAGAGCATGTTTGTAAGCATGTGAATGAGAGTCTGTGTGTGAGAGAAAGAGAGAGCATGTATGTCTGTGATTGAAAGCCTGTGTGTGAAGCGTGAAAAGATAGCATGTGTGTAAATGTGTAATTAAGACCCTAAATAAGTGAGAGAAAAAGCATATGTATATGTAACTGAGAGCATGTGTGTATAGGTGTGTAATTGAGAGCCAGTGTGAGAGCGCTCATATGTAACTGAGAGAGAGGAGAAAGTTCCAAGCAAACCACCCCTCCTGTTGTTAATTCAAAACAATCTCAGGAGACCTGGATATCAAACATTCCCAGGTATGCAGAGCAAAAACATTTTTGTATCCTTATTTTTCATTACTTGGTCTTTGTGACTGCTATTTTGAAATATTTTATTGGTATCTAGAAATTTTTTATATGAGTTTTTAATTATTGGATATTCCACTCATCAGCTGTTTCGAAATAATCTGTTCTTTTTGTTAGTATGGTTTTACTGCTACTGATTTTATATTTCTTGATTTATTTTATAAGGATGGGTGATGTTTCTTTTTTCTTTTATTACACTGCATACAGAGACTCTGGCTTATTGCAGTTTCCAATTCAGTTTTGTCTGCATGCTTCTAGTTATGCATTTTGGTCTCTTTCTTCTTTGTTAGGTGAGGGTCAGCACATGTGATTTAGGTGAGGTTTTCTGCTGGCGTGTAGTTTCTGTGTAGGGCTCTATAGCAGCTTGACTTGGTCCATTTTCCTAATAGGAGGTGTATTGGTGTCTTAAGGCCTGGTGTAATATTTTCAGTGTTGCCTTTTCTTAGGTAAGTGCTGGAAATTGGTGCTGTTTTGGTGTGGGATGTTTACTATTTATGCAATTTCTGTTCAGACAGAATATGTATCTTTTCCTTGTGTCATTTTAAACAATAAAAATAATTACCGAACCTTTACTTTTTATTCCGCCGTGAATTGAAATGAGCAGTGTGTCACACATATGAGTGAGGCCTGTCAGGTTTGTCACGATGGGAAAAAGGTTGAGAACCACTGGTTTAAAGCTTATCCAGTTCATCACTCCTGCCAAGCTAAACCACATAGAACATCAGTGCATCAGACTGCATATGATGATGTGTTTCATGGACCAGTAGAGTCTGTTTCAGAAGAAGTCCATTTTGAACACTATCCCAGTATTTCACCAATCTAATGTGCTCCATGCAATATACCTGTAGCCATAAAACCAGAGGTAAAAGCATAGTTGGACAGACATAATGGCCATCTCACACTGGTGATTAAACCAACTGACTGGATATGCAAAATGGTTATAGGAAGGAAGTCAGAGAAGCTGAGAATTTGCATGATCCAAAGTTTCTAAACCTAGCAATAAGGAGATTTCAGTACATCTTGTCAAAGCTTGAAGATGACTTGTACAAGCTGCCTAAAGCTCTGGTATTTACACTTGTTGATACACAGGATGCATTTCTGTAAGTTAAGTTAGATGAGAAAAGCAGTCTCATGATAACATTCTGGATGCCCTGGGGCAAAAAAACAGATGGCTCAAACTACCAATGGAAAGTTAGTAGCATCAGAAATGTATCAGTGGGGCTCAATGTATCAATTCAATAGGGGATGACATCCTCGTTGTGGGCTGTGGTGACTCTGAGGATGCGAAGCACAATGATGACAAGCTCTTGGTCCTAATGAATTGATTCAGGCAGGTGAAGTTAAGGCTTAGTGTGAAGAAACTGCAATTAAAGGTGAAGAAAGTCCGCGTCCATGGTAACATCCTGTCCTCACAGAGACTGAAAGGGGAACAAGATAAGTTTAGAGTCATACAGGGTATGTACATTTTGAAGTGCCAAAAAGCGGAAAATAAAAATCTAGAATCTAAATAAATAAAATAAATATGGATGTAAAATTAGTTGTAGTGCTTCATTGGATTTGAAACCTACTTAGCAAAATTCATGCCACATCTGTCAGTGGTATGTGAGCCCTTGAAAAGACTTTTTAATAAAGATTCCATTTGGTACTGGCTTTCAAACCATGACCAGACAATGCAGGAAATAAAGTGCTAGTTTGTAGATGTACCTGCGTTGAAGTACTACAATGTCACCAAGCTTGTAACAGTACAGAGCGATGCTAGTAAAATGGCCTTGGATGTTGTTTATGCAAGAAGATCAGTGGATGGTTTTTACGATATGCATTTATTGATTATATGCGTTTTACTTATTTTATTTTATTATATGCTTAATGTATTAGCTCATTGTTTCATGTTCTATGTAAGGCCTAGGGCACCCATGTAAAGCCTATAGAGTTTTTCTGTTAAATGTAAACTGAAGTGATTTGTATCTTATACAGGAACTCCGGTATATAAAAATAAATAAATAAATAAATGGTCTTTACTTCTAGGGCACTTACCCCCAACTGAGCAGAATTATGCACAAACTGAAAAGGAATATTTAACGTTGTGTTTGCCTGCCAACATTTTCATCCTCACTTATATGACCACAATATAATTGCAGCAGAAACTATCCATAACCCACTGACAGGCCTGGATTTGACAACAGGCACACTAGGCCTGGGCCCACTGCCTAGAAAGGCAAAAATCTGTTTGGTGGTGGAGGTGCAGATGGCAGGAGGGGAAGGTTGAGGTTGGAAGGGACAAAGAAAAAAACCTGTTCTATTCCCTATTCCAGTCCTTCCATTCCTATCCTGTGCAAGGGCCAGAGGCCAGAGCACACAGCAGGAAGCAGAGAAAAACCGCTCTGCTTCCTAAATCATTCTCTCTCTTTCTGTTATACAGGGACATGAGGAGAGGAGGTAAGCCTGGAGTAGACAGCAGAGCAAAGAAGACTGCCGTACTGCCGTAGACTTTCTCTGCTGTCCTTTGTTGGGGCTGGGGGAGGGGGGGGGGGACGGGACAACACCAATAGTGTCAGAAGAGGCAAACTCTTAAATCTGTCACTGGCCACTAATAGCAATTTTCAAGAAGCCCCTATTGCAGGGCTTCCCAAATTGTGGGTTAGGACTCCAAACGGGGTCACAAGGGCCTCAAATGGCACTGCTCACCAGGCCCTTGCAGCAGCATTAGTATTGGAAGTCAGCATGGGGTCTTTGAGCCAGCACACACTCACAGCTCCCACTATGGTACCGCCCTCACATGAGTTTCTGTAGTAACAGAAAGCCCTGAAAAAATAAGAAAAATTTAGAAAAATGGTTGCATAACATTTTGAATGACTGATGATTAAACTACTAGCACAAAGAGGGCTATTGAGTAGTCCCTTAGCAGTACTCAATAGCCTAAGAGGGATTTCAAATCTGTCCCCTATGTGCTTACACTAGTGCTAAAAATATGATGGTCATTCATATTCTTTTTGATATGAGATCTGTATCACACATCTGCTATTGTTAAAGTGAGATCTTTTCTTTGTGGTAACAGGAAGCCCTGCATGAGGAGGAATTGGGTCTGCTGCAGGGCCTGGGAGCTTTCATTCGCTCACAGGCCCCGTGCTGACTTTCATTACTAAAGTTGCTGCTGCTGCTTGCAGATCACAATTGGGCTCAGGACCAGCCATGAAGGGAGGAGAAAGCTGAATGTACACAAGTCAGCTGAGATTGCCACCTCTTCTCTCTCATCATCTAGCACTGAAGCTAACCAAGCAAAAATATTGCCCTTGTCATCAACCTGCCCTGTCGTCCCACTAGTAGTCATTTACCTTTGGCCAGGAACCCAAAAGAAAACGCTGCTGCTATTTGGAGGAGGAGCTGATTGAAAAGAGGGATCAGATAGAGAAGGAGTTTGAGGGTTGGATCAGGTGGAGGATTGGCTTTGGAGGGTAAAAGAGGGGAAATGACATAAAATCAAATGGGAGATGTATGAGAGGAGCTTGGGGTAGAGTGAGGATGGAATGGGGTATATCGTTCGAGATAGAAGGGGCAACAAAGGATCAGTTAGGGATTAAGGAAGAGCATGGGAGTGAGGGAGGATTAGCTTGGGAATGCAAAAAGGGCTGGAGAGGGTGAAAGAGAGGGGCTAGGGAGGTGAGAGAAGCTGGGGAATGTATGAGGGGATACATTGGTAGGAGGTTAAGAGAGAAGGTCCTCAGGAAGGGGGTGGAGGATTCAAGAAAAGATCAATTAGAGAGGATGGAGGTTGAAAGAAGGGATCAGCTGGAGTACAGGGAGTGTGAGAGTAGAGTGATTGTTGGAGGGAAATCACACCTCTGCTATTAATTTTGGTTGTCCTCTGGGGCCTTTTGAATTTTAAAGTGCTAAAATTGAGTCATATTGGTTGGAAGTTTGGGGAGCTCTACTTTATTGTGTGTTCTGAGGCATCTTCAGAGCATGCTGCTTGCTTACATTGTAGCAATATAACCTCAATTTTGTTTATAAGCCAGGCACTGAGAGGAATATCAGTGAAACTTCATAGAGCTATACCAGGAACAGAACCAACAATTCATTATGGGTCCTGAACACATCAGGGTTTGCTGGGTGCAACAGGAATAAACACACATCACACAAATCAATATGACCAGAGACTGTATCAGATTATACAACACACTTCAAGAGATGAAACCTTGCAGACAGTTAAATCTGTGATCCTGAATGATTGGCCAGAGAAGGAGGCAGAAGAACCAGCTAGGAATACTGGTCATGCAGAGATAAAAGTAACATACAGAATGGCATTCTTTATAAAGATCAAGGGTCATTATATTGAAATTGCGGCATTCAGAGATAGAAACATAGACATGAGATGGCAGAAAAAGACTGTATTGCCTAACTGGTTTGCCATCCACACCAACTAATTCAGCTTACTATTCCTGTCACTCCCTCAGAGATCCCTTGTGTTTATTCCATGCTTTCTTGAAATCAGATGTTATCTCTGTCTCCACCACCTACATGAAGAAGCCATTACATTCAACCACAACCCTTTCTGCAAACAAATATTTCCTTAGATTTCTCCTGAGTCTAATCCCCTTCACTCTCATCCCATCATCCTCTTTCCAGAGCCTCATTTCCTTTGAAAGAAGCTCACCTCCTATACATGGAAACCTTGAAGGTATTTAAATGTCTCTGTTATATCTCCCTATCCTCCTTTTCCTCTAGGGTATACATATTTAGATCTTTAAGTCTGTCCCCATATGTTTTAGAATGAAGATTACTAATCATTTTAATAGCTACCCCTGAACAGACTCCAATGAGTTTATATCCTTTAGAACAGCGGTTCTCAACCTTTTTCCCATCATGACACACCTGAAAAACCACGCTCACATGTGTGACACACTGCTCATTACAATTCACGGTGGAAATAAAAAATAAAGGCCCATTATTAGTTTTATTCTTAAGAATGACACAAGGGCAGTCTGCTTTGAACTGGAAGGAGACAGCCAGAAGTACAAATTCTTGGGGAGAGCTAAGGAATAAGTTTAATTTATCCTTATTTTAGAGGGCTTGTTATATTTTTCTGTTTTTTGTGTAGTGCTTGTTGCGCTGGAGGTGGACCCTTAGCCCAGTGCAGGATTGGTACGGCCCTCTGATCGGACCCAGAGAGCTCCTGCCACCAGGAGGCAGAGCACAGGAGGAGACAGAGGCTAGCTGGAGCTTCCCCAATAGCAACCCGGGGTTCCCTTAGGTTGAGCCCTTGGTTACCCGGGCCGCCTGGTCTTAGGTGGGCCTCGCAGGATCTCCTAGAGAGGAAGTGTAGAGGAGTGTCCATCACAGGAGGCCAGAACATAGAGTCCAAATGAATAGCAAGGATCAAGGCCAAAGTAGAAGATCAGAATGGTCAGCCAAAGCAGGGGTCAGTACCTGAGGTCAATCTGGAAGTAGTCAGTGTCAAGGCAGAGGTAAGTTCCAGGCAGTGGTCAAGAATGGTCAGTGTTCAGGCAGAGGTCAGTTCCAGGCAGTGATCAAGAATAGTCAGGAGCAAACAATGGACAGTACCGTGAGATCAGTCTGAAGGGTACTACCAAGGATGGAGGGATGAAGAAACAGGAGATGCTGGAACAGGAGACACAAGAGACACTGGAACAGGAGACGCTGGAACAGGTGACACAGGAGACATTGGAACAGGACACACTGGAACAAGAGACACTGTTACAGGAAACGCTGGAAGGCAAACTAGACACACCGGAGTGTTCGACCCGATTGCCAAGGCAATGAGCTAGGGCTAGAGCCGCTGGTTATATACCCTGCTCATGTGACATGAGACTCAGGTGCTGCCCGAGGTTTTCCCGCGCTGGGCCCTTTAAGTGGAGGAGAGCTCCACGCGCACGCATGCTAGGGGGAGGGGCCAATGCCGAGGAGGACTCAGAGCCCTGGCACGAGGAGGGCAGCGAGGAAGAAGGCCTTGAGGGAGCCGGGGATGCCCGTGAATGCCGCGGCCGAACAGAGCAGGGACTCATGGCAGAGCTGGTAGACGGTCGGGCCAGGTGAGCAGGACTGGCTGTGGAACGGACGCGCCAGGGAAGCGCAACAGTGCTAGTCTTATCTGTATATTTTTTTAGATATTGATATTGCTGCATTAAATTGCTGTGTGTTTGTTTAAGCAAATATATATATATATACAAAAAGGGGTTGGCTAAAAAGCTTTGTGCAGCTGACACAGTGCATTGCAGGGGCAATCAAGTCCTCAGTCTGCTTTGAACTTGAAGGAGACAGCTAGAAGTACAAATTTTTGGGGAGAGCTAAGGAAAAAGCTTAAATTATCTAGCCAAATCTGGGGAGGGTCTGTTCAAAATCAATAGCAGATACAGTGTCCAGTGAACAGCCCTGGCCAAGTGTTAACTGTTTAACTCCCTCCCACCCTCCCATCCTGCCCCTCTACCCACCTACCCCTAGGTTTGTTTTTCTGATTTAGTTGGCCTAAATACATAATTTACAACAAGATAAATTAGAAATTTGGTATTTCCTTAGGTGTTATCCATCACATAAATTTATCAAAATTAGGACTATCCAATGTAACTATTGTGGAGCCTTTATTCTGAGGGAAATCATCTGGAAACTTAGGGCTTGCCCCATTTGTTCAGAACTCTCTTCCTTAAAAAAGGAGCTGGCTGAAGTTAAAGCTGAATTAGCTGCAATAAAGAAAGTTTCATCCACTTTACATTATTCAGGAATTAATTCCCCATTACCACAGAAAAACCAAAAGTCAATGAAAAAGGGGTTTACATTGGGCTCAGGTAGGATAAGACCCAGAAACCCGTTCTTGACAGCTGTGCAGCCCACAAGTCTACCCCCCCCCACCCCCCCCCCCACACAGGGCATTAAGGAACTCAAAAAACAACAGGATTACAGTGGGCTCTGGTAGAATTAGACCTGTGATGCGAAGACACACACTGTATCAAGTGACACAAGTACAAAACGCCTTCTCTGTATTAGATAATGAAGAAGCTCTTGCGAAAGAGATTGACGTGTTATCTGAAAAAAAGAAGAAACTCAATGCATACAGAAATTCCATAATACAATCAGTAACCAAAGGAAAAGCTCATTGTGCTGGGTGACTGTCATCAGAGGCACTAATCTGGGAAC